>NC_061112.1:83689873-83690470 GCF_002878395.1 Capsicum annuum
TAGATGATGCAGGCCCTATAGAGTGGGAGGAGTTTGCCTCTGCTTTCCTTTATAGATTCTTTCCGCTAGAACGTAGAGAAGCTAAGGTGCTAAAGTTCATCAACCTCAGGTAGGGCAGTATGATGGTAAAGGAGTATTCTCTCAGGTTTAATTAATTAGCTAGATATGCCCCTTATATGGTTGCAGACGGTAGAGCCAAGATGAGTAAGTTCGTGTCAAGGGTGAATGATAGTATGGTAAACAAGTGCAGATCTGCTATGTTGAATAGTGATATGACTTTAGCCATACTTATGATGCATGCTCAGCAGATAGAGGAGCAGAAAATTAGGACGAGAGAGAGACAGAGTAAGAGAGAAAGGACAGATAGTTTCAGCTTTGCTTAGCCTAAGTCACAGGGTGGTAACCTTTCTCAGCATAGTCAAAAATTTTCAGTCCCAGCTCCATCCTCATCTAGTGTACCAGCACCTAAGTCCAGAAATATCCGTCATGATAGAACGCCAGGCTCTGAGGCCCAGGGTAGTGAAAATAGAAGTCTTACTTATCCGCTTTACGAAGAGTGTGGTAAGAATCATCTAGGTGTATGTAGGGCAGACAGTG
>NC_061112.1:83690570-83731438 GCF_002878395.1 Capsicum annuum
CTAGGTGTATGTAGGGCAGACAGTGATGTATGCTTTGGGTGTGGCAATCCAGGCCACAGAATACGAGAGTGTAGAGTTCTAGCATAGACGATAAGGAGTTTCGTCAGCAAAGTACCAAGAGTGGTTAGCATCAGAATAGACTTTATGCACTCCAGACCCGTCATGATCCAAAAAGTTTCCCTGACTTAGATTCAAGTATGTTACCAGTATTTCATGTTCATAGTATACATTGTTAGATCTCTTTCTCTTATTTGAGCATATGTTTCAGCATGAGTTAGCTAGTAAAGCCAGCAAGTCAGTTTAGCAATTGAGCAGTCAGATTTGTATAGCTTGTTTTCTCATCCTATCATCTATTCATGCTATCCAAAACCTCAGAGAATGTAACTATTTCAAGGTAGAACCTCCTAGTTGTTGCAATTCAGTTCATCTAATGCATCATTCATTAGTTTTTAAATCTCAAAGTTTAGTTATAATCTAATTCATAGATGCCCTGTGCATCACCCAGTATCTCCGTAAGGTAAGCATTCTTAGAGGGACATAGAGTCCCAAGGGGGAGATACCTCACCTTCTCTTAATGCTCTCATATCTTAGATCTTTTAGTTTCTCCTTGCATAACGAATTCAGTTTAGAATAGAGGGTACTCATAAGTTGACCCTTAAGTTAGACCTCAGCTGTAAGTCAAGTATTCAGAGGTTCAGTTCACGTCATGATGTTCAATCCATATGTCATGTAGCAGACTCAGTCATGTTCTTATATTTCAGTTCAATCTTAGTGCCTTTAACATTGCAGGTTCAGTCACATGTTCGTGAGTCAGTTCATTCGTATATTCACTCATTAGATATGCGTGGTCAGCTTATCAGTACTTTTAATCATGCATTCACGTATCATGTCAGTCATATAGTCATGCATCAGATGTGCATGGATTCATTTTATCTATTATGCATCAGATATGCATTCTAATTTGAGAAACTCAATTCATCAGAACACTCAGTCCTATATTCATAAATCAGTTACACATGCATCAGATATGCATGTTCAGTATGACGTATTCATCTTATCAGTCATGCCAGTCTCAAAACCATGTTTCAGTAGTGTGTATCTTGTACGTACTTCAGTTGATCATTTCTTCCATCTCAGTCATTCAAGGACGAATGTTCCTAAGGGGGAGATATTGTAATACCCCACATTTTGGACTAGAATAAAAATCCATCATTCCTATGCGTGGATATTTCAAAATCCTTAAATCCTATGTAAATTTAGTGTGTTAATCAATTATGTAGTGTGGGAATCTATTTGAGCATGAATTTAGATTATAAAGGTCTCCTAACTCAGGTACAAGTTGAAAGCTTTCCTATCGTTCAAGTTTTAATGAGCGTCAAAACTTGGGTTAACTTCAATCAACCATAACACGTTTTATATAATGAATTGGGTGGCTTAATATATATCAAATGAAATCTATTTGAATTATATTTCCAACAATACCAATTTTACCTAAATCCGATATCGGAGCTAAGAGTTATACCCATTTTACTCCAGTATGCCAGGCTGGAAATAGTGTGACTACATTCGTGATAGCTTATCACATTTGTGACGCCCTATCACGAAGGTCATTAGCCTTAGGCAGAAACCAGCTCCTAAGTGATAAAATTCATGATATCTTATCATATTTATGACGCCCTATCACGAAGATCGTCAGCCTTAGGCAGAAACATGCTCCTAAGTGATGACATACGTGATACCTTATCACATTTGTGATGCCCTATCACTAAGGTCGTCAGCTATGATTTTTCAGCAACTGGAAAATTATTTCATAAGGGTATTTTGGTCTTTTTCTTCACCTTCCACGACTTATAACCCTAAAGAGGCGTAATTTTTCTCATTTTTCTTCAATTAAGCATCTCAAAAATCCTCTCTTATACTCTCAACCACATGATTAGGGTTTCCATCAAACTCATCTCTCAAAAGCAAGATTCAAGCCTTTTTCCAAGATAATCGAGAATTAAGTTTTCTAATTCAAGAACTCTCCAAAAAATCTTCAAAGTTTCCTTTCTAAGGTATGCGTGTGTTCATTCATAGACTCCTGTCGTCCAGAACCCTTTTCTTAAACTATATATTATGGTTTTCATGTTATGAAAGGACTGTTGATAGTGTTTATGTGTGGAATGATGACAAGATAGAATCTTTATGTGTTATTATGAATCTATGACATCATATGAGTTGAAAACATGTAAGTTTGATTATTTATGATGAGTAATTGTATGATTTACAACTATGCCTAAGTTGTGCATGTAAGGTGTTTGATAAAATACCTAAGAGACTAAAAATCATGCATTATGGCTAAATTGTGACTAAGTAAAGGATTCATGATATGCCCCCATATTTCAATGATTTTCATGTTGAAATTGTTTCTTGTAAATGTTGTTGGGATGTTCATGAACTAGTCTTATGAGAATATGCCATGCTTACTTGCAAATCCTACTTATGTACACTTCATGGAATTCCTCAAGTTATGATATTATGGGTTGTTGATGTTGGTCACGTACTCAAGTCAGTCATGTGTGTCAGTTTCCTTCCATCGAGTCCTGGGGGTATTCGTACCTGAAAAAATATAATTGTGTGCCTAGAGCCGTGTCATGTTATCACGATACTCTTAGTTAAGCCATGATCTATAGAATTCAGTCAGTCATGTGACTCAGGAAAACTCAAAAAAATCTCAGTAGTCTCAATAGTTCAGTAATCTCAGTGATCTCAGTACTCAGTCTGTAACTTCAGTATTCACAGTCAATCTCAGTAACTTCAGTACTCTCAATCAGTCCTTAGAACTTAGTATATTTTGTTAGTCATCGGAATTCAGTAAACTCAGTTTAACTCCACTAAACAATACCACTAGTATCGGTTTAGCTAATCAGTTCAGTTCAGTTATTCAGTTCATCTCTATTATTCAGTTTAGTGTATTTCAGATGGGAGTAAGATTCAGCATCGAGTGAGCCTAGGGATCGGGACTCACCTACTAGAATAGGACTGAGATCCCTAGAAGCAATCCCTAAATTCTAGAACTATGTATCCAGTATACGTACGAGATGTCACCCATTAGATAGGACTGACATACTCAGGGATCACCCGTTATCATATTTATATGTATAGGACTGATCCCAGAAGTCACCCGCTAGATTAGGACTGCCTCCACAGCAGATGTCTTTACTGGTGGCGCGGTACTGACACCCTTCTAGTTAGGGAAGAGATTGGACCCCAGTCAACTTAGCTTGGGGCATATCGGTTAGATGAACACATCCCACAGTTTTAGTTAAGAATTAGGGCTGTCAGACACAGTCAACTCAGCTTAGTAGTACAGATTCAGTACTGTTAGATACAGTCAATGCTTATTATTATAAATAGACTTAAAGATCACCCTCAGACTAAGTCCAATCACCCTTATTATTAGTATGCTCATGATCACCCGCTAGACAGGACTGATCTTAGATTTAGTTACTCCATGTAGAACAAAACTTAGATAGTTCCATCAGTACTTAGACTGTCAGATACAATCGCTCAGTATCAGTTATATTGGTTAGTCCGATCATTACAGTTATATCAGTTCTCACAGCCCATGTTACCAGTATTCAGTCTCAGGACTGTTAGACACAGTCATTCAAACCAGTTCTTCATAATTCGAACTGTCAGAAATAGTCAATAATCTATTCAGTACTTCTGTAATAGTAAAGTCATGTTGTCAGCATTCAAATTCAATAGTAATATCATCACGAGTTCAATAATAGTTATTTATGCATGTATGTATTCTCACGTCCATATTAGTTAGCATTGTTCATGCATATAACCCTTTGCATTTAGCCTACCTCACTCATATACTCAGTACATTCAAACCTACTGACGCATTTCCACTATGGTGTTTTATTTTACAGCATAGGTTCAGAGGCACGAGCTCCAGATCAGCAATAGATTCCAATCTCAGCAGTTAGAGTTAGAAGTAAGTCCTCATCTTTTAAGGGCATGATGATTTCAGTTTTTAGATTATTCCAGTAGTTGGAGTTAGTTGGAGACATGTTCCTTCAACTCCCTATTCAGATAGTTTAGAGGCTTCTTAGACTAGTATGTTCAAACTTCAGTTTATTTCAGTTGTTTTGGGTAGTTTATACCCCATTTTAGATGTTACAACTTAGTATGTTTTGTTCAGTTTGAACCTTACGGCCTTACCGTATTATGTATTCAGCATTTCATGAGACATTATGCAGTTTACAGGTACAGATATCAATCATGGTTTAGCTTGTGGTCCTTCGGGGTCATGAGCACCATGTAGCATTCTGGTTCAGAAAATTGGGTCGTTACAATTTTGATGTAATCTAAGGATGGATTAGCTTCATTTGTGTTATGCTTCTTTGGATTGTAGGACCGAAAGGTCCGTTTTCATTTTCCTAACAAACCAGTGATTGAATGGAAGAAGAGTTCCTTAGTACCTAAAGGGAGGTTTATTTCTTATCTTAGAGCTTAGAAGTTGATTTCCAAGGGGCGTCTATATCATTTAGTTTGGGTTAAGAATTCTAGCTCTGAAAGTCCGTATTTACAATTCATCCCTTTGATTAATAAATTTCTTTAAGTTTTTCTTGATGTTCTTTCTGGCATTCCTCCTAATAAAAAAAAAGATTTGGGATCGATCTTCTATTGAATACCCATTTCATCTCAATTCCTCCTTATAGGATGGCTCTGGTGGAAATAAAGGAGCTTAAGAAGAAGTTGAAGGATCATTCTGATAGGGGTTTTATTCATCTTAGTATTTATCAATGGGATGCCACTGTGTTTTTTGTGCAAAAGAAAGAATGGTCTCTTCGAATATGTATAGATTATCGATAGTTGAATAAGGTTATGGCGAAGAATAAGTACCCTCTTTCTAGGATTAATGATCTTTTCGACCAGCTTCAGGGTGCTAGGTATTTTTTTAAGATTGATCTCTATTCGGGATATCATCAATTGAAAATTCGGGAGGTTGATATTCGTAAGACTACTTTTCGAGCCTAGTATGGTCATTATAAGTTTTTGGTTATGTCATTTAGGTTAAATAGTGTTCCATCTGCTTTAATAGATCTAATGAATCAGGTGTTCAAGCAGTGTTTGGGTCTGTTTATTATAGTTTTCATTGATGATATCTTGGAGTACTCAAAAAGTGATGAGAATCATGCCAATCACCTCTAAATTATGTTATAGACCCTTAAGGATCATAAATTGTATACAAGATTTTCTAAGTGTGAATTTTGACTAAGTGTTGTGAGCTTTCTTAGACATGTGGTTTCTAGTAAGGAGATCAAGATGGATTCACAAAAAGTTGAGTCCTCTTATGTTCACTAGTTTTAAGGTTGAGGAGGACTCTTAAGGTTTTATAAATAAGATGGAGAAAATCTTCCATGTTATGCATACCACTAATGTGGAGGGTGTAGAATTTGTTACCTATCAGCTGAAGGATGTAGCCTACCAATGGTATGAAGAATGGCAACAGTCTAAGGGAAATGATGCCGAATCTGCACTGTGGGATTATTTCTCTAATACTTTTCTGGATTGCTTCTTTAGCCAAGAGTTGAGGGAGGCGAAACTGAGAGAGTTTGTTAATATAAAACAAGGCAGGATGACGGTCAAGGAGTATGCCTTGAAATTTCATTAGTTGTCCCGATATACTCTCGAGTTAGTGTCTAGCATGGGGACTAGAATGAGAAAGTTTGCCTCTAGATTGTCCCATGATTTGATTCTAGAGAGTAAGTCTGTATTATTGAATAAGGATATGGACATCTTCAGATTAGTTGTGTATATGCAGCAGGTTAAGAACAATAAAAAGAAGCAGGCAGAGATAGGGGAAAGTAGAATAAGAAGTTTAGATTTTCTAATCAGGGTAGAGGTCAAAAGCAGAGTAGTAGAGATGTGGTAGGTGGTCTAAGAAGAAGTAGGGGAGTTTTGGTTCCTACTCTACGGCTAGTGCTCCTTATTTGAAGTCGTCGGGTGACCATCGTTCTTAGCATGATAGTAGGTTTAGGGCACAGGATTCCTAATCTCAGGCTGGTGGGGCTCAGTCCGCTTCATCATATCCTCTTTGTGGATTCTGCAAGCAGATGCACCATGGGTTTTCTGAAGAAGGGAGGAACAGGTTTTTAAATATGGTCAGACTGGTTATCTGCAGAGGGATTGTCCTTTTAAGGTTTCTTTGGGGGCAAATAAGATTTATGTTGCCACCTCATCAACTTCTGTACGAAAGGGTGCTGCTTCTACTTCTGGTCCTTTTTTAGCTTTCAAGTTGAGGGTATTTTGTTCATTTTCCCTCTTGTCCAACTTAAAACCCCGGTCTTATAACTTCCTTAGGGAATCACTAGCTATCAAAAGCACATCAATTAACCTCTCAAAACACTCCCAAATCCTCAAGGTCAAGACACTTAGGGTTTTTATCAACCTAATCAATTGGGGTTTCAAGGGTGATTTCTCTTTGTATTTCTTGGTGATTAAGGCATGTTACTCTTCCCTAATTGTTAACATGTGATTTGAAGTATTGTTCATGAAATTACTGTGATGGTTTTGAAACATGGGTTGGGGATTTTGAATATTTATGAATTGAGCAATGTTTCTCATGGTTTATATATGATTATCATGCTTTAAATATAGTGTTGAAATTGTAGGTGCATGGGGATGGTGAATGAACTAGGGAACTGTGATTTTTCCTAAACATGTGACTTTAGAAGTGGTTGTCCTCAACCCCAAAACGTGGAATTGGTTTTAGTTATGATAACTGTGGGAATTTGTGAAATTGAATTAGTCTTGAATCATTGCATGACACAAAAACGTATTTAAAATAAAATAGTATGATTTAATGAACAAAGGGAGTCAGTGCTCCCCAATGTGTATTAATGAACAAAAGGAGTTGTTCTCCTTGAGTTAATGGAATTATTTTGGAATAACGTGTTACCTTTCAAGTGTAATTGGTATGACAATACCAACAATGTATGCTTAATGTGGATTGTGGTTAAATGAATAGGAATGTATAACACTTGTTTTAAGTGGGCTTTAATAAGGGTTGTGTAGATGAGTCATAAAAGTGGAGGTCCGAGTGACCAATACTGGAAACCGTATTTACCGATGAGGGGGTCAAAGTGACCAAGGAGGTTCGTGTCCCCCTTATTATTTTTTCATGATTAGAGGGGTTTGAGTCACCTGTAAATCATTATATGATCGAGGTTTAAGTCACCTTTATATATGTTGGAAGGTTCGAGTCCCCCATGTGCATATATATAAGATTATTCTTTGATTCATGCAGCTACACGCACTAGGGCCCGACCAGAGGTTGAGAGTTGGGGCTATATATCCTGTGGGTAATATTCTATGATAGTTGAGCTACACAATTCAGGCTAACGTTTTGAAAAGCATGTTAAGGCTTGTTCACTATCCCGGCATGTGATATATATATTTTTATATTCGCATTTAATTATGTGCATTAGCTTTTGAATGACTTTAAATTGTTTATCATATCACTATGTTATCCTTTCCCTAAGTTACATGCAGAGTTCACCCTGCTAACCGTTTTTGTATGTTGTATCCCCACGTGATGCCGAAATCGGTCAAACTTCCACTCTTTTTGCTTAATGATAGGTGATCCAGGGACAGTTTTTGAGTCAGACTAAAGTGGTTAGCTTTCATACTTCGAAGGACTCCATTTAATTCTATGGATTTCTTTGACTTTGCAATTCCGTTTGTCTTGGTTTTGGCTATAGTCGTGGGCATATCCCGACTAGATATACTTTAGTTTTGATTAAAGTCTTAGTCAGACTACTATAGGCATGGGCAGTATCGGTATTGGTACTTGTATTGGTATTGGTATTGGCATTGATACTGGTATTGGTTGGTTTTTGTTATAGACTTATTATAATGTCTTTAAATTGATAATCTTTTATCTTGTTATATGTTCAAAATTCAGCCGACCATAGGGTTTGGTGTATTTGGTTTGGTTAGGTACAGGGGGTAATCTTCATTCCACGTGGGACTTGAGATACCCATCACATCCAGGCCCCGATTCAGGTCATGACAAAAATATGCTTCATTTTTCTAAAAAGCATGTGGCCTAGCCTTTTATGCCAGCATCGATCCAGTTTGTTCACACTGAACTTATTTGAAAAAGGCAAGTAATTCAATGTATTAGTAGTGGAATGAAATGCAGTAAATTTAGTAAAATGAGAAGAAAAAATACTACAAATAGTAGGATACAAAGGAGAAAAAGGAACATCAGTGGAAGCTATAGGTGATGCTTGAGTGGTGGATATGACAGATGAACTGCATGTAGTTAGAAATAGCTCAGAATAAGGCTGAAGGTAATAAAACCTGCCAAATTCCTTAGTAATTGCTAGTGGCCTCTTCTAAGAAAGGCCCTACAAATAACAACAATGTTTTAGTAAGGTAGGCAAAGCAATCCAACTGAGAAATAAGGTGGTGTAATGAGATAAGATTGAACTAGAAAAATAGAAAAAGTAAGACATTAAGTAATATTATGTCATTCGTGAGATGTAATGACCCAGTGGTTACAACTTTCACCTTTTATCCATTGGGAAGGGTGACTAGATAAGGTTTAGGAAGTGAGGACAACTTGTGCAAAATATTCTTATGGGGAATCATATGGTTTGTTGCACCTGAATCTAAAATCCAAGGGTTTACACCCAGATGAGATACTTGAGTTTATACAATTCTTATCATAACTAGTAAACAAACCTGCAGAACTTGAAAATATAGAATTTCTTGCAAAGTGGGCAAATCCTGACACTTCTGAATAATCAAACCCAAATTTATACCCCTAAGAGATCCTGGCTTTTTGAAACATAGTTTGAAGGTCATCCTATAGCTTTGTACTAAATCCATGAGATAAGAATGTGGATTTAAATCTAGATGAAGAGGGAGTGGAGGTTGTATTTGTAACATTAGATGGAGTATAAGTAGAGGGAACAACAGTAGTGTGAACATGAGATACTAATTTCTTAGATTTGTTGAACTTATAGTAAGGAGGATAACCAAGTAACATGTGGCATTTGTCCACATTATGGTTGGTTTTCTTGCAGTATGCGCAGAATAAACAAGTATAAAAATTGGAAGGTCCTGTAGAGAATCCTCCGCCTGACCTTCTTTTTAAGTTTAAATTAACCTTCTAAGAGAAGTGTCTATTATGTTAAAAATAAATTGGAGGGAAAGTTCTGGATGAAGAGTGAGAGAGATGATTTTAAGTTGAATGACTAGGAAGTAGAAACGCATCAACATCACTTGATAATCAAGGCTAGATGGTAATCCTCTTCTAAAATAAAAACTATATCAGAATATGAACCTGTAAATAAGACCAAGAAGGTAGTGCCCAGCTGTGCTATTTGGAACTTGCACAATATCCACTTATCTATGAATTAAAAAATCATGTCAATGGCTTACATAAATAAAATAACTGGAGACAACAATACTATAAAATCCAAAAAGTGGGTAGATGTTTGGAACAATTATTTATACAACTCTACCTCTGCAGTTGGCTCATTAGGTGGGCAAAGTATCATCTTATCTTCTATGAGACCCATCTGAAAGCATAATAGGGCAAACAAGTAGCGGGATTGAGCCATACTTGTCCCTTCATATAATAATTTTAAATGGGGTGATTATGAGAATAATATCAAGGACAATGATATCAGAAATCTAACAATAATACTCAAATAGAAATTTAGAGAGAAAAAAGAAGATAATGCAGCACAAAAATATAATCATATTTATTGAATTTGTGAAAAGAAAACATCATACATATACTTCAGAACATGACATTCAGCATACACATGTTGGTTTTTGACGTCGCCCTAAACTAACCTCCAAATAAGTATGTTGCGGTCGATGTAAAATATAGTATCTCAAACCAAATTAGGGTCAAACCCACAGAAAAACATTAAACAATATCTCAAACTTGACAAAATCTACAAGCAATGCAGAAAAGTAAATAGGGGAATTTAAAGTTAAAAGTAACAAATAACAGAACTTGAATGCTTGAGTGTGTAAACAATAGAAGACGAGAACTAGGACTGTGTTCCCCCTGGCTTCACAACTACATAAGAATCTCGTACTCAATCCACCTACCCCCCTGCTCTGCATGCAAAGTATATAAGCTATGTACTATCAATCGTCTTGTGAACGTATTGATAGATTTCACCCTTTACCTTGTGAGTCTCAAGGTGTTGCCTTATTGTTCCTTGTCTTTAACCTTAGGAAAACTCTCACCTTTTGAGTCTCGGGTTGATTAGATGAGGGTTGGTAGCCTCGAATCACCATTGTAATCTCTTTTTCCCAATCTTGAGTTGCCTTGCGAGGACATTCTCGAATACAGGCTAACCTCAAGCCTCTGCAGCAGCTTGGGTTTAATAAATATGAAGAAGATTGCAATACATGCAACGACAGTTATATAGATGAATCTCCTACTTCCCTTATGTAGCTAATCCGACAGGGTTCCCACAACCTTAGTCAAGTAAATTAGCTGCTCATGTTCATGCAATAATCCATGACAATCAAATCCGGGGTGACAACATACTTAGAGTTTTGGAAATTATATCCAGCTAAGTTCTTACCTATGGATGTGAAGAGCTCCACATTCATGGTTAAGAGGTTGCAAACCTTTTTTTCTGCAACTCACTCAACTTGTCACTCATCCTGAGTCAAAGATCGTCTAAAATAAAAGACTATCTTTTCTACCGATCGAGTCAAACTACAAGTAGTCTGATTCCCTGAGTCTCGGGGATATGTAGGCTAGGCTCTATTTTAAAAACATGACTGCATTCCAACCTCCCCCCAAATCCCTTTATTCTCCAGCTTTTTGGTTTTATCAAAAACTCCAAAATCGAAATAGCTTGTGAATTTTTTAAAAATCGTGCTTTAAATCAAGATTTATGAACTACAATTGCCTGAATTCTCATATAACTTAAGATATGTAGGAAACCCGATACAGATTTGTGGTCAGACAAAAAATAGGAATGTCAAACTCCCTTTGCCCAGGGTTACTTGGATCCATCGTACCCAAAGGAAGGAGGTAGTTGTTGACACCTATATTTTTTCCTCCACAACTAAGTTTTTTTTTAGTTTCTTCGATTTTTGAATAAAATTACAACATTTATTTTATCTGAATAAAAGTTTTTCAAAGCATTTATTTGGGTAAATTTATCATTTTAAGTAGCGATTATATATTATAGTATTCAATTATACGAAATTTTATAATTTTGTTACTTAACTATTTATTTTACAAAATATCAAATTTTTATCAAGGCTTATCTTGAAAATAAATTCAAATGATTAAAATCTTGATGTAAATGCAATTTGTTCTTAAGAATAATTTATTTGGAAAAATATTTGCTGAATTTTTATTATATCGAGAAGCTCGATATCAAACAAGGTATTAATTCGTATTGAATTTCGATTTATTATCGTCAATTTATTAAATTTTGACCATAATTGAAATCAAATTGGTCACATTTCCAATACAATGGACCAATTTAATTTTTAGGGATAATACCCACGAAAATATCTGAACTTTAACCAAATTTCCAGTAGAGCATATTGAACTTTGTGGGGGGTCCTATTACCCCCTATACTTTTTTAATCGGAATTAATTCCACCCCCCCTCCCCCAAAACGTATACCCAGTTTTTTAGGTGGGAAGTGTGGTGCACGCGCTTTGTCTTCTCCATTTTATCACTTTTCAACATTTTTTCACCATTACAATCATATTAAAGATTCCACAACTCAAATTCATCCTACAAATCAAATTCCAAATAATTTCATTGAGTCAATTTCAAATTCCAAATCCATTCTTATCACACAAATTTTTAAATTCAATTTGTAGTTTCAAACTTTGAATTTCATTGAGTTTAATCAAAAAATTTCTTGCACATTAATTTTCTTGCACATTGAATTTATATGAATTCACTTGAATTCCAGTTTATGTATAAAAAACATACATTGAATTTTCAATAATTGAATGAAATCTTCCATTAATTTTCTTCATCCGGGTCTGCAAAAGTTTTCAAATTCCATTTCTAAATTATGCCAACTCAATTGAATCTTCCATTGAGTTTCAAATTCCAAGCCCATTCCAACTCAAATTTCTTGAAAACTTTCTTCAACAAACTTTCTTAAACTCAAAACCCTAAACTTTCTTCCATTGAGTTTTCAGTTTTGATGACGAAATCTTCAAGAATGAAATCTGAAACGAACTGAAATGGACTGCAACAAAGAGAAAGAAGAAACTGAAACTCAAGAAGAAAGGAGAAAAAAAATGAAAAACTTTAAATAATTATAAAATTAAGGGTTTTTTGAAAAAAAAAAAGAGTTTAAACATTTTAGCACTGTTCACGTGCTCAATGCGCGTGACTAACATACAATGTGCCAAGTGGCAGATATATGCTATTAAAATACGGAAAAAAAAGTCTGGGGGGTAATAGGACTCCCGCAAAGTTCAGTATGCTCAACTGGTAATTCGGTCAAACTTCAAGTATTTTCATGGGTATTATCCCTAATTTTTAATTCAATCAAAATATTAATTAAATTTGACTAAGTCCTAAATTTTAATTGGGAGTTCTATTTTAAATAACCCCCAAAATTTAAAGACATAATCTACCTTTTTCATAAAAATAACCAAACCAACCCAAAAATGATTTAACCCAACAATTTCAGCAGCCCAAAATTCCTTCTCCACTCACCTAGCCCAATCCAACAAATAACAGCAACAATTCAGCATTAACTACCCAAAACCATTGTTGGCCCGCTCCTTTCTTCAGCAAACAACATCACCAATGGCCTAAGGAAAAACCTCTACCACAGCCCAATTGAAACAACAGCTAAACAACCCCAGCAACCCAAACCTTTTAAACTGACCCAGCCCGCCTTGTGTTTCTTCTCAGTCAACCAACGTACAAGCACACATAGAAACAACAATAATTTACGTACAATACGCACCAACAAACAACCATCAACCCGACCCATCGACAATCTAACAACCCAACCTAACTCGTTGATGATCCGACGCCATCAAAACCTGACCTGTGACGTCAGCGAGACCCGACCCGCATAAACGAACAAATGAACAATTCTAAAACGCGATTCAACACAGCAATTCCAGTAAATCAAACAATGACCCAACGATATTCAACCTAGCCCGTCGACCCGAACAACATCCAACAACCGTGAATTCCCTTAAACTTTTAATTTTATCCGATTTACAAATTCGAAATTCAAATTGATATTAACATAGTACTATTTCAGCTCATTCACATCCCCATGTTTGGAGTTCTCCCTCAAAATCCCCAAAAGCACCCTTCACATTTTGTCCCACATTGGTAGGAAAATAAAGGGTGACCCTCCACTCTCTCTATAAATAGCTCATTTGGGAGCAATTTTGAAGAAGGCTTGAAAGGGAAAAAAACTCTTTTGAGAAAAATAGTTATATTTTTTTAGAAAAAAAAATTTTCATAAAAAATTGGTCAGCTTCTCAAAATTTTCGAGTTTTTGAGTTGACGGCAAAGTTTTTTAGTGGTGGTTGATTCCGGCGAAGCTTTTTGCCGCCTTGAAAAAGTCCAAATGGACTCTTCTCATGTGCATTTTGACAGTGGGCCAACATGGCCCATTCCTCTTTCGAGTCATCCTCTCGAGCCTATCAAACTAGATAGATTTTTAGAGGAAAAAGTTATCGCTGATGGGAGAAAATGGGGTTTAAGTTTTTTTTTTTCAGTAGCTAAGAGACATGAAAAGTCTCATCTTTTTTTATTGCTTTATTTATCATTATGCATTTAGTTATTTATTTAGTCATTTGGGACTCGAAGCCAAAGTTGTAAATTAATACAGGTGAAGTCGATTATGGACCAAAAGGTCCAAAGGATAGTTTAGGACAGGTTATGGGCCAAAGCCCAATATCTTGATTAGGACAGGTGAAGATGGGCCGAAAACTCAATTAGATTAGGACAGGGCTAATAGATTTGGGCTTAAGAGCCTAAATCTCTTGTTTCTTCCCCCTTCCCCTTTTTTCTATGTTTATTTGCTATTTGACTTTAGTTTGCTTAGAACTAGTTAGATTTCCTACGAAGTCGTTAAAAATTGATTTTGCATAAAACTCAGAAAAAATATTCCTTAAGTAATTTCTTTTCAACAATCAATTTTTCTTTTAGAACTTAGTCAAAAGAATTATTTTCAAACAGTCCGGATAACCGCAAGTTATAGAACATTTTAGGATCCTTAAAAACCTTCCTAAAATATTAATAAGAACCGCTTACCTAGAATTTCTAAATTTAAATGATTTTTTCTGTTTTAAAATCATTTGAATAATTTAAAAAAAATTCTTAATTTTCCTAAATAAATTAAGTGGCGATTCTAAAAGTCATTTCTCCGCAAAACACATGTTTATGAGGCTTACCAGAGGCGAATCTAAGATTTAAAGTTTGTGGGTTCCCATTTTAGATAAAAATAAAATCAAATAGTAACTAAAGGGATTTGAACCCATAATCAACAGGTCAATAAAACTTTAACAAGTCCCTCTACTTCACTAGACCAACAATATACTTTATTTACGGGTTCTCAACTTATAATTCTTATATATTTACTAAATTTCTCTATATAAATACTAGATCGGCACAAAAGTTAATGGGTTCCCACGAGCCCCCACCAAGGCCTTAGATACGCCCCTGTGAGGCTCCACTATAACCTTGCTACCACCCTTTATTCCTCCTCCTCCACGTCCCCTTCCTTCACTTCTACCTCCTCCTCATCTTCTACCACCACACTTCACCCCACTTCCTCCACTACCAAAACCACCTCTTCTACCAGTGAAACCAGCTCTACCTCATCGTCCTCCTCTTCCTCCTCCATCTCCTCTATCACCTCTGAATCCACTGCCGCCACGACCGACAAATCCATTCAACAAACTATATATTACTACTAGAATAACTACTACCATTACTACGAATCAAACTTATACATAAGTAACAATAACATATTCAATGGAATTTGGGGAGGGTAGAATGTATGCAGACTGTACCACTACCTCAGAGGCAGAGAGGTTGCTTCTAATAAACCACCTATATACAAGTAATTACATGAAAATTATACTTCTAATTTGTGCAACCATGGATGCTTCTGTTGCCGGAATTGATTTGGAGAAGTAGTGAAGTCGAGCTATAAAGGGTATGAGTCCATTATCATTAATAGGATAGCTAGACGTTGAACCAGTGTTGTAGACAATGGAATAGGAAAAGAAAAGTGTTTTACACCAACGGACCATTTAGACGTACAAATTAAAACAAAGCACTAATTTTTACATGAACAATTAAAGAAACTGCATACAAAGCTAAAATTTTGATTACACGTAATGAATTAGAGAATCCAAAAGGAAAAAATCATAATGATGACCAAAAAAATATTTTTCAACCAAAAGATGAGTTTACAAAAGTAAAAATCTTCATAAATCAACCAAAACATAATAAAAATATAACTAAATTAACTATCTCGTTCATGGATCAAGTAAAAGTGTAAACTCAAAAAAAAAGAAACACGAAATTACTTGTAAACTTCATGAGCTTCCTTAAGTTTATGCTCGAATAATCATGGCAGCAATCGTATCTCTTCGTGTAAATATTAGGAAGGAAGGATAAAAGCAATCGGCCGAATGATTGTTATTCCACTTACGATTACAGTGCCTCTATCAAAGCAAAACAAGTCTAATACTCCAACCCTGGTTTTCAGGGATTCCATTTCAATCTAAACCCGAAAACACATATATTTATGTACGAAATTACTTCTCCTTTTAGCTTTTTTTTTTCATTAGGCGGTTCTCCTTTCCTTCGGTCTCATTCAAGACTTGATCAAGGGATTTCCCCTTTTTACTTTTGGTGTATAGGGCTTTTCTTTTTGTTCCCCTTTATAAAGCAATCGAACAGAGACCGAAACCCAAAGACAAGGTTTCTATTGGAGGGTCCCTAACGCCCCGAGTCAAACGGAATTGAAAAGACTATTTTGATATTTCAAGGTGGCATCTCGAAAGTACCGCTTGTCAGTTTAATTTAATAAAATAATACTTAATTGAAGAAAATTGTAAAAAGATAATTTTTTCTAAATGAAGAATTTGAATGAAGGGCAAAAAGTTCAAATCACTTTTTTAAGACTTAATTATAGATACGAAAAAAGGCCTAAAATGCCCTTCAACTATGTTAAATGGTGCAAAAACACTCTTCTTCTACCCATTGGGCCTAAAATACCCTTTTCATCTACGTACTGGGCCTAAAATGCCCTTTTCACCTACCTATTAGGCCTAAAATGCCCTTCTCATCTGCCTATTGCGCCTATGTTGTTCTTTTATTTAGGAAAATTACATGAAAAAACCATACTTAAAACTTAATTACATAAATACTAGTACTTTTTTAATATTACAAAAATAAAAGTTTTTTTTACATATATAGCCATTTAAAAAAATTGAAAAGATAATTATAATTCCTAATTTAATGCTATGACTAATTATCAATTCACCTTAATTTAAGAGATATATTTTCAATCTTCCAATTAAAAGTGAAAAAGATAATTCCTTCTTTCAAATCTTTCTCCCTCTTATATTCAAAATTAAAATATTTTTAAATAAACTAAGTATTCTATTGTTTGCTCGTGTATGTTTTGTTTTATTTTCATATACGTTAATCATCTAGTATTAATTCATTATCGTGTCTTTTTAGTTCAAATGTAACGAGTTAACCATAATCTTTTATGGAATAAAAATCATTATGTTGGAAGTTCAGTTATACCATATACTTTTGTTGTATAAATATAATTTATGTCAATGTCAGATTATTATTATATTTTTGAGATAATTTATGAGATAAATATTCATGGTATATCTCATTATGTCGAAAATACTTTTCTTGTTAAAAAATTATTTATTAAATATAAATATATATTTTCAGTATTACATGGTATAAACTTCTTATATCTAAAACATACCATGTATGTGTATGGTATAGATATAATTTATATGGTATAAATATAATTTCTATGGTATAAATATACCATGTATTTTTATGATATGAATATAATTTGTATATAATATATAAATATACCACGAATTTGTAAGGTATAAATACACCATATATTTTATGGTGGCATTGTGAAAGCAAGCAATAAAAATGAAAAGTATAAAATTTTGATATAGTCTATAAAAATGAATGAACAAAGGGTTCCTTAAAAATAAGTAATAAATAAGAAATATGGGAATTTAATATATAACTATTTTTCTATAAATTAGAATCTGTTATAAAAGTAAATTTTTATATGTTATATCTGACAACCAACTAATATGGCTATGTATATGTAATAATTTTTTAAAAAATGGCTATTTATGTTGTTTTTCTTTTTATTTATCAGATTAATTTAGAATGGCGAAATTAAATTGATATTGTGCACTATTTATTTGGTTAACATTAATAAAAATGATAGGGATTTTATGTAGTTTAATAAAAATAAGTTGTGGTATTAAATAATTTTTTCTTAAATAAAAGGGCAAAATTGCCCCAATATGTAAACGGAAAGGGCATTTTAGGCCTAATAGGTAGACATGAAGGGCGTTTTAGGCCGAATAGGTAGACGGGGACATTTTTGCACCATTTCACATAGTTAAAGGGCATTTTAGGCCCTTTTCCGTTATAGATATTGCTATGAAAGACTTAGTTATAGACTCATATTTGTTATTTAAGAAATTTCCTCAAAAGTTAGTCAACATTTAGCTATTCTTTAATATAAAAAACACTTGGACAAAACCCCTAAATAAAACGCGAAAAACTTCAGTACCTAGAGTACAGTTTTTTCCAAGTAAAACTCCATCACACTGTTGGAAAATCCAAAATTCTACATGTGAAACTCCAATATAGTGTGCTGGAGCTCACTTTTTAAGTAAAACTCCATCACGCTATATATGTAGGATTTTGAACCCAACTCTCAAAATGGTATCATCATTTTTCATTATCCCTTTTGCTATATTCATTGAACTGTTTGGATGTATTTCTGTTGGTGAAATAACAAAAAATATTACAACTAAAAAATTACAAGTGAAGAAAAATCAAAAGTTATCTTTTTCTTCTTCGGCTGAGGCGTGGATATCTCGCTCTCTTTAAGGAGATTAAAGCCCACTGCAGTGAATTGTTTCACTGATCCAGCAGTAATCTTCTTCACTTGTCCCCTCCAGGATATAACAGCCTTCTTATAAAGAACAACTCAACAACTTTGGACAAGCATTGAGTTCAAAGCTCCACTAAAAGAACAATTCTCTTCAACTAACAAACTCTCTTTTTACTAACTTTAGTGAACTCTGTATTATCTTACGTTTTGAAAAATATGCAAGACCAGTTTTATTTATCAGTGAAGATATTTATCCTTGTATTGAATAAGAACGAATGATAGTAGTAAAGAGGGAAGATCAATGACCTAGAGGTTTCAAAAGTTACAAGAATTACATTAGTTACACCACATAAAGAATAGGATAATTGAGGAATAAAAAATGATAAGTTACATGAAACTTATATCCACATTCTACCACCACTAACTATGGTGATTAATGGTTCATAAAACACAAATGAAATGGGAGTTGGGAAGCTGCAAAATTCAGCTATGCAACGTGTGAAAAGTGGCAAACAATGGCATTAAAATAATGCATCAAATGCCAACAACAAATGCAGTATAAATGTTGCAATCAAAAACTCCCACAATGGTTTTTTGTCTTAAATGGATATTATAACCAAGATTAGGCATTAAAAAAAATATTAAAGAATATATTAAAATGCCCATAAAAACAACAGTCCCCCACTCATTTTAATATTAACACAAGAGAGTCTACTAGCTGAAGGAAGACTATTATGCATAATGAAGGTGTGCTCTACATTGAACCTCCACTTAGTAAAACAGTAATTTTTACTCCAGAGTCGTAGTGATCTCAGACTTGAACTATGACTGCTTAGGAAAAATAAAAAATTACTGCTTACACATAATAGTCAAGGTGTTGAGTTGAGCTTTATAGCCAGCACATTACGACATTGTGTTATCCCGATTTCATGAATATGTTTGAGAATGAGCCTAGTTCTCATAGGAAATGCCTACCTCTATACACACATAGGTGAAATCCGTTGAGAGTGCTCCTATAATTTTAGCACTCCACTCATACGAGCTACAGATATTCATTAAGAGTTTCTTTTAAACTCAACGTCACAACCATTACAGGTAAATGAACTCACACCATGGGGGAGATAAAAAAGATAGTGCATTTTTCACAACAAGTCATCATATGATTCTTTTTTTCCATTGAACCTGGTTATAGGATCTCTAGCCCCCATGTTGTGTTTCCTCACATATGACTTAAGATTCAATAGGCTTTAATCGCATCCCCCTTGATGTACTCTAGACCTTTTCTCTTACTAATGTCTTAGTCAATGGATCTGCAAGATTATCACAAGATTTGACAAAATCAACATTAATGGTACCATTTGTCAAATATGATCTCACATTACTTTGTTTTCTCCTTATAGATCTGAATTTACCGTTGTAATAACAATTTTTAACTCTACCAATTGCAGCAGTGCTATCACAATGAATTAATATAGGAGAAATTAGTTTTTCAAAATAAGGTATTTGAAATAACAAATCTCTCAATCAATTCGCTTTCTCACTAGCTGAAGCTAAAGCAATTAGTTCAGCCTCCATGGTAGAGTTAGCAATAATTGTTTGCTTTTTAGATTTCCAAAAAATAGCATCACCACCCAAAGTAAAAATATAACCAGTAGTAGATAGAAATCACCAGATAAAGTGTTCCAATCCGCATCACAAAAGCCTTCAAGTACAGCAGGATATTTTGTATAGAACAACCCATAATTTTTTGTTCTAATTAAATATCTCATTACTCACGTTATAACATGTCAATGTTTATTAGCTTACTTACTAGTAAACCTATTAAACACTCCTACTGCATATGCAATATCAGGCCTAGTGCAATAAGTTATATATCTCAAACTTCCTATTATGCTAGCATATTCCTTTTGATTTATAACATCATTTTCACTTTTAACAGGAAACAAGTGAACACTAGAATCAAATGGAGTTACAACATACATGTAATCAAGGAAATTATATTTTTTAAAAATTTTCTCAATATAATGTGACTGGTCAAGGAAAATTCCATCACATGTTCAAGTAATTTTTATTCCTAGAATAAAATTTGCCTCTCAAGATCTTTCATGTCAAAGTGTCCTTTAAGAATATTTTTAGTTTCTCCAATAACATTCATATTAGAGTCAAAGATCAATAAATCATCAACATATAGGCAAATACTAACATGCGAATTATTCCAAGACTTATGATATATGCACTTATCACACTCATTTGTTTTAAACCCATTATCAATCATGTAGGAATCAAACTTTTCATGTCATTGCTTTGGTGTCTGTTTCAAGTCATAAAGGAATTTAGTAAGTATACACACTTTACTTTCTTGGTCAGCCTCAACAAAACACTCGGGTTGTTCTACGTAAACCCCTCATTTAGGTCTCCATTTAAAAAAATAGTTTTTATATCCATTTGATGAATTTGTAAATCAAAAATTATTGCAATAGCAACTAAAAGTCTAATGGATATAATTCTAGTTACCGTAGAAAAAATATCAAAAATTCTAGGCCTTCTAGTTATTTAAAACCTTTAATCACTAACCTGGCTTTGCATTTATCAACAGATCCATCTGATTTTATCTTTTTACGTAAGACCTATTTACATCCAATTATTTTACAACCCGGAGGTAAATCAACTAGTTTTCAAATTTTATTGGAAATTAGTGATTCTACTTCATCATTTACAACCTCTTTCTAGAAAATAGCATCATGTGAAGACAAAGCTTCTTTTAAAGTTAGACGATCATCTCCAAAGTTTAAAACATAATAATTAGGACCAAAATCTTTTTCTACCCTAGCTCGTTTACTTCTTCTTAACTCAAAATCATCATTTTCTTTATTTTTCAAAGTAGAAATAAAAGAACTAGGTAGTGACAAAATATTTTCCTTAGTCCTTTGACCCCCACTATTTTTAGAATCAATAGGGAATTTATTTTCCTATAAAATAGCATCATCCGATTCTATTATAATACTATCTTCAAGATTAAAAAATATATAGGTTGTACTATTTGAAGCATAATCAAGAAAAATACAAGTAGTAACTTTTTTACCCAACTTAGAAATTTTAGGATCCAATAACCTTAGATAGGCTAAGCAACCCCAAACTCTTAGATATCCCAAATTTGGCTTATGACTTTTCCACAACTCAAAAGGTGTTAATTAGTTTGGTCTTTTTATGAGTCACATGATTCAACACATAACAAGCAGTGAAAAGAGCTTCACCCCAAATATTCAAAGGTGCACAAGACTCAATTAACATGGCATTAGTTAACGCAACCAAAATTCTATTCTTCCTTTCCTCTACACTATTAGATGCGAACGAATAAGGAGAAGTAGTTTTATAAATTATACCCAATGATCTAACAAAAGAATTGAACTCATGTAACTCATATTCATGGCCTCTATCACTTCTTATTCTTTTTATTTTTCTACCAAATTGATTTTCAACTTCATGGAGAAAATTTTTAAAATTCTCAAAAGCATCACTTTTATTTTTCATTAAGTAAACATATGCAAACTTAGAAAAATCATCAATGAAAGTAATAAAATATCTATTTCCTCCACGCGTTAAAAATTTTATAAGTTCACAAATATCAGTACGAACTAATTCTAATAAATTAGTTTTTCTTTCAACTTGAAAATGAGGGTTTTTTTGTGATTTTGGCTTTAAAACAAGCCTCACATTTTTCAAAATTATTTGTGATCACTGAAATTAATCCTAAACTACCTATGATTCCCACATAATGATCATTTATATAACACAGATGAGCATGCCAAAAATTAGTAGAAGAAAGCATATAAACAGGCGTAGATTTTTTATTCATTTCAACATTCAACTTTATCAAACCATCACATGCATATCTCTTTCCCACAAAAATATTATTTTTCACAATTACATACTGATCAGATTCAATAATCTATTTGAAGCCTGTTTTATTAAGAAGAAAACTAGACATCAAATTTTTCCTCATGGAAGGAGTATAAAGTATATCTTTTAAAATTAATACTCTTTCAGAAGTAAACCTCAACTCGGTATCTCCTATTCCAAGACTTGAGTTGTGTGAGAATTTTCAAGCATGATGGTTTTGGGCTCCTTAAAAGGAGTAAACTTTTTAAACCAGTCATTGTCATAACAGACATGACGGTTTGCACCAGAGTCAGTCCGCATCCATCAATATTTTTCACCATGTTTATGTTTGTTATCACTGCCACAAATAGTTCTTTAATAATGTTTGCCTGAGGTGTAGGCCCATATTTTCAAAATTTATAAAATCGAGCAATATGCCCACTCTTGCCACAGACAAAGCACAATCCTTTTTCTTGTACATATTGATTTTTTGCTTAGTTGTTT
Organism: Capsicum annuum; assembly: GCF_002878395.1. Taxonomy (NCBI): domain Eukaryota; kingdom Viridiplantae; phylum Streptophyta; class Magnoliopsida; order Solanales; family Solanaceae; genus Capsicum; species Capsicum annuum. The sequence goes on from NC_061112.1 coordinate 83,713,139, forward strand.
CCACTATTATTGTCCTTGGAATTTCTACTATCATTTTTCTTGAGTTTTTCTTCTTAGGCTTCAAAGTAGTATTTTTGTTAGTTTCAGGGGAAGCATTATATGAAGAAGTTAAATTTACTTTCGGTGTGATGTTGTTCTCTTCTATTTTCAAAAGTGCATCTTAGTCCCTAGATTCTTCATCCATGCGGATTCTCATTATTAAAGTCTTAAGAGAAGTTTTTTTTGCTTGTGGCTCATAGTTTTTTGAAATTTCTTTCACGGAGATGAAATTTTATCAATTATGCCACAAATAATAAGGTTATCTCCAATTTTGACTTCCTCGAACCTGAGCTCGCCAACAATCATTATGAAGTCTTGAGCTTGATCTACCATTGATTTGTTGTCCACCATTTGAAAACAAAAAAATCTGCTAGCTGCAGATTTTTCGCTCTCACGCCCCTCCTCAATATCATACTTATTCTACAATTCTTTCTAAATTTTCTTTGTACTAGAGTAAGTTTTATCGTAATAATCATAAAATTATCAGATAGACAATTAAGTAAAAAATACCGACACTTGTAGAAGTCACCATCATATTTTTCTACTTTCTCTTGAACAGAAATGAGTTCTTCATCACTCATGGAAGAGTTATCTACTTTGTTTGGATTCTTCTCAGTTAATACATAAGAGATGTTGAGAAGACTTAAGTAGAAAAACATTTTACCCTTCCACCTTTTAAAATGAGTATTGTTGATCCAGAATGGTTTGTTAAGATCTCCATCTTAACATCCCCAAACTTTTCAATTGTTGTCATTGAATATCTTTAAAATTATTGGTGAAATTACCAAAAAGATTAAAATTGAAAAGTTACAAGAGACAAAAAATCAAAATTTATCTTCTTTTCTTCGTCTGAGGCACGGATATCTCGCTCCATTTAAGGAGATTCAAGCCCACTGCCGCAAATTATTTCACCGGTCCAACAGTAATCTTTTTGACTTGTCTTCTCCAGGATACAACAGCCTTCTCACAAATAAAAACTCAACAATTTCGGACAAACGTTGAGTTCAAAGCTCCACAAAAAGAACACCTCCCTTTAACTAACAAACTCTCTTTTTTACTAACTTTAGTGAACTCTATATTATCTTATGTTTTGAAAAAACATGCAAAATCACCTCTATTTATAGTTAAAGATATTCATCTTTTTATTGAATAAGAATGAATGATGGTAGTAAAGAGGGAAGATCAATGACCTAAAGGTTTCAAGAGTTACAAAAGTTACATGAGGTACACCACATAAAGAATAGGATAATGGAGGAATAAAGAGTGATAGGTTACATGAAACTTATATCAATATTCTACCACCACTAACTATGGTGATTAATGGTTTATTAAATACAAATGAAATGTGAGTTAGGAAGCTGCAAATTGCAGCCATGCAACGTGTGAAAAGTGGCAAACAATGGCATTAAAATAAGGCATCAAATGCCAACAACAAATGCAGTATAACTGCTGCAATCAAAAACTTCCACAATGATATTTGTCGTAAAGGAATATTATAACCAAGATTAGGCATTCAAAAAGATATTAAAGTTAATGTTAAAATGCTCATAAAAACAACAATTTATATTTACAGTAAAGTGCCTGGAAATAATAGATCTAATCAAAATGTTGATGCATCAATTTTGTGGAAAATCTAGATTTGATACTTCTCTCAAATTTGCTCTATAGGCGTTTCTAACATACTCAGTTATCTTTGAAAATACAAACTTCTTCTTTGTAATTAAGTTATCCTTTGGCGCCATTTCATTTCAAAAAAGGGTACCACTCCGCAAACTACCAGTGTTATCATCCATAACATATACTCTTGTGACATACTCCTCCATTTCAAAAAGAATGACCTACTTTCCTTTTTAGTCCGTTTCAAAAAGAATGACCCATTTCCTTTTTTGGCAATACTTTAATTTCAACTTTCCACATGGCATGTTTAGGGCCACAAGATTAAAGGGTATTTTGGTACATTTGACACAACTTTAGTTTAAGGCTACAAGATTCAAAAGTCTTCTTTATTTTCTTAAATTTTGTGCCAAGTCAAAGTAGGTCATTCTTTTTTAAACGGAGAGAGTATACCTTTTCCATTCACTTTTACTTGTCACATTTTCTTTGTTTATTGTCAAACAACATGAACTTTAAATAATATTATTAGATAGAGAAAAATTGCAACTAGTATTTTTGCATAGTTTTTTACCATCTAAATTTTAAATTTACAATATTAATTAAACTAATATCATTTAATTTAGCGTAAAAAATTAGTCAAATTGACTTTCATGAAACAACACGTTACAAATAAAAGTGAACAAAGAAAGTATATATTTTCACCTTACGATGAATTAATATGTAAATTATAGGAATCTAGAACAGTGAAAGATGAGAAGGGCAAAAAAATAAAGGAAAGAACTTAGCCTAAACCACAACCTAAATTTAGAAAGAGGATAAGTTATTCCTTCAAGTTGGTTAACAGTCACATGGATGACAAAGTGCAACTTATGTAAACAAGTTGGAAGCAAAGTCATCAAAGTGCAAAGAATGTCAAAATGCTAAAGAAAAAGATGACATATAGTGCAACAATATAACCCCCAAGGCAGAAGTGTAAAGATACTCTCTGTCATTACATATGAGCCCTTTATTTAAAATTTTATGTGTAATTTTTTTTTTTTGATTTAAAAGTTACAAATTTCAGGCTAGGCTAGTTCTAATTGATTTCGGAGCCAGGTGTGACCTAGAAAATCTAGAAATGATTTAGACTATGGTAGTAGTATTTGTCTTTATTTCTAGTTAGCTAAGACGATAAAGAACCTGTAGGAATTTATGGAATCAAATTTTATTAAGTAGAATTTCCAAAATTAATCTAAGCGTAAAGGGCATTGTTCAAAATGTTTCAGGCTTAAGTTGTGTTGCAAAAACTGGAATTTTTGGGCGAAGACGGACGTTATGTCCCGTCGACACTGACCGCTATAGTGGTAAGCACTACAGAAAAATAATTTCCACTATAGCGGGGGTCAAAGGTGGTCAACGACCTCTATAGTGGTTGGTACTGCTATAGCGATGAAAATCGCAGATTTATTAAAATATTTCTTCAAAATAATTTATTTTTAAAAAAAAAGTTTGGGGTAAAGGGGGAATGATTTAGGGTGAAACAAACTAGAATTTCTTCGTTTAGATACATTAAGGTAATGAATTCATCCCCCGTTAACTTGTATTTAGTTATTAAGCCTTAAAATTATTAATTTTTGAAGTTTAGAGAGGATTTTAGAGCGAATTTTCATTAATTTCTGGTTCGAAAAAGTAGGAGGGGAAGGGATTAAGGAATAAATTAATGGGTTTTGATTATTAATATTTAATTTACCTTTGTATTTCTTTAATTCACGAATTTATCCCTGAAATTGATAGTTTTAGGTGAATTACAGAGAAAAAGTCGTAGAATGAAAACGGAATGATCATGAATTTGACCTTAGGAGTTGGGTGTGTGTTATAAATTTTGACATGCTAGATCATTTTATTTATGTGCATGCTCTAAACCACAAGCAAGAAAAAATTTCATGGAAGGGCAAACCTCTAACATAGAGGACTTGTGCAAGCTTGGTTCGAGGTAGGTAATGGTATTGTAGTTTAATCCAATTTGTCTTATATGCATGTGCATGTTAACTACTTTGTAGTATGAGTTGTTAGAGCATGTTATTTGGTGTGGCCTGTGCAAATAATTTCACGGTTGTTATATGATTTGACCTATCTAACTTTCTAAATGTGAAATATTTGCTATTTAGAACGTTCTCATAGATTTTGGTGGAACAAGGTTGGCAGATATTTGTGTCTGGAGTTTAGTACATGGACGGTAATTGTCCCCTGCAAGTCATGGCTAAAGGGTGGTTGTACATCTCTTAGCACGTATGCACGAGGATCAAGTGAGTTTGACAGTTCCATGAGTGAATTAGGCAAATATATTTTTATGCACTTAATAAATTATCCTATCTTGCTTTTGGCTTGACTTGACTAAACTTGACTTGGTGATAATATGTTGACTTATTGATTGATTCCTCATTACTTGTTGTTGCTTATTATGCTAATTGTATATTGTTAAACAGGTATTAACTTCTTGTACTATAACTTAGTTATATGTTCATATTCTCATTTTGGGTTCGTTAAATGACCATACCATTACACTGGTGTTTCTTTGTATATTCCAGCGGCTCCTACGAGACCTTACTTGTGATTTCAGTGATTGACTCTAGATTTCAGGGTGAGCAACATATCCGGACTACCATGGAATCTCTCTATTTATTCGCATACTTGCTTATTTTTGAACTTATGTTTTTCTATCAGTTTTTAGGGTTGGGTTTTCTTTTTGACATTTTAATTTTGGTACGGAGGACTTTCAATTCCTTGGAATGATATGATTAAGTACAATATTCCGCTTTTAGGTTGTGCTTATGTTTGTTCTTTAGACTTGATGTTTTATTGATGGATTAGTTCTATTTAGGGGTGGCAAAATTAGACCAAACTCAAATGACCCGCCCAAAGTTCAATGGGTTTGGGCTAGAGTGATTTTGGTTTAGGATTCAGGGTTCAGGGTTCAGGGTTTAGGGTTTAGGGTTCAGGGTATGGGCTAGTCCAAGTTAACTCATTATAAATCACCATTCCAAATAGACCTATGATGATGGCGGAATTGACATGTATATACCAAATTTTAAATAAAAGGGAAAAGGCATCGTTTCCACTCTAAACTATACCCGAAAAGTCTAAGCCACGCCTAAACTATACTAGTGACCTATTACACACCTTAACTATAAAAAAGTGATATTATTACCTCCCCACGACCCCCATTCTAAGGCGCGTGTGTTACACTTATTTTAGGCGCGTCCAGTCTATTAAATAACAAAAGTAAACGGCTAAAAACATTAAGGAAAAAGTCATCGTTTCCACCCCAAACTATAGTCAAAAAGTCGAATCCACACCTAAACTATATAAGTGACCTATTACACACCTTAACTATAAAAAAGTGATACTTTTTACTGACTTGGCAGCGCGTGTAAAATACTACACCACATACAAGTGGAGGTAGTCTGACAGGGTGTAAATAGGTTCACTTTTTTATAGTTTAGGTATGTAATAGGTCACTAGTATAGTTTAGGTGTAGCTTCAACTTTTTGGGTATAATTTGGGGTGGAAACGATGCCTTTTTCCTAAATAAAATTGTCATGTTTTTAGCCAAATAATTATTTGTCAAATAAAAGCCTAAAAGAATTGACATTTGATAGCCATAAGGCACAAAAATGGGGGAGAAAATTTCTTTTCCGTTTATGTTTTTCTATTTAATTATTTTCCTTCCTTAAAAATATTAAATATAGTTAGGATGCATTTTTTTTAAGATTCAGATGTCTGAATCTGAATGCACATATGAATGATTAAGATATTGTCTCTAGATCTGAAAACTGAATGATTAAGACCATTTGTTTTTCAACATCTGAATGTGCAAAAAAAATTTATTTGAATATATAATAAAATAAAAAATATAATTTAAATAAAAAACTAATTATATATCAAAAAAGTATGTAATTTAATACAATAAAATTATTATTTGATCAAAAAAAATATTTATGTTAGTTAGTGATAGTGGAGATGGTTTATAATGGTTGTTATGGTGACAATGATTGATGTTAGTGATTAGTAATGTTAGTGGTGATAGTTGTGATGGTATTGTAGTGACTGTTATGATGGTGGCGGTTGATAGTAGTGGTGGTGGTTGTGATGTGACGTTGCTTGACGTTAGTAGTTGGAGGTGTTGATTGTGATGGCTAAAAAATGAAAGTATGATGGTTGACGATGTGTTGATGTTAGTTGGAGATGTTGTTAGTTGTGATGGTGGAGATGGTTGTTAGTAGAGATAAATTATAGTGATGGTAGAGGTGGTGTTACCAGTGACAATGGCAGTGGCCGCCGAAGAATGTGTGGAGGTTGTGATGTATTAGTGGTAGTTAGTGTTGGTGCTAGTTGTGATAGATGAGTTGGTCAATAGTAGGAATTGGTCGATAGTGGTTGATGATGATGGTGTTGTTGACGGCAGTGGTGGTAGTAAATATAATTAGAAAAACAAAGGCAGTAGGTGTGGTAGCGGTTGACAATAGTAGTTGGTAGCGATATTTGTTGTCGATGGTGCTTGTGATGGTGGTGGCGGTTGACAATGACGGCGGTGGCAGAGGTGGTGGCTGATGATTATGAATAGGGTGGCGGTGAATATTATCCAATACCAGAATACCTCTTCGGACCTATTAAGACTTGATTTTAGATCTGAATGATTAAGACCTATTCAGACCTATTAAGCGCTAAAATTTTAGTAAAAAACAAATGCACTTAATTGTCTGAAGTCTGAACTATTCAGATTCAGACCTCCATTAAGTGCAAACAAATGAGCCCTTAGTGACTTAGCTTCATCTCTCTTCAACTTTTGGTCAAAATTTCTCCTTAAAATTAGAAGTAAAATATATTTAAAACTATCACTCTCCTTAAAATTAGGCATTAACTACATTTAATTATGAGTATTCTCTTCCATCCAAATGTTGTTTCCACCCATTCAAATCCAATCTATATTTACATAACAAATTTGTATACATTTATTTGCATGGATATTTATTAATCCGTATTCATTTGATCAATATTTACATAACAGATTTGCGTACATTTATTTGCATTGATATTTATTAATTCGTATTCATTTGATAGATTGATATGTATTGTTTAAATTAATATATTTCTAATTTTACGTAGACGCACATTGGTTTATATACACCTAACAAATTTGTTATATTTATTTGCAATAGTATCTTTCAAATTTTACATACGTATACATTGGTTCTCATTCACTTTACTACATTTATTATTTTTTATGAGATCTTTTATGTAATGAAAAGATAATTTTTGAAATCGAAATTACTATACCAATTTTTATCAATTATTTTCAGGAAACTTCTCTTACTCATCAATTTATAAGCAAAAACATATAATAAAAACACCAAATCATCATCCAAACAATGCTCTAATTGCAACACTCATTACTTGAAAAATCTTCAATAACTGTACTCGACAACTTTTTTTGCTTTACTTTTTTATTATTGAGAAAATTTCCTTGCTTTTCCTCGATTAACTTGCCTACAAGGTCTTGCATGTGATGAAATTAAAAATTTTGGAAGGCAGTCTTCAAAATCGGAATCACTACCCAAACTATTATCAACTTTTTCAATGACTTTTTCTTACTCATTACTTTTAAGCAAAAAAATATAACAATAACACAAGATTAATCTAATAATCTTCATCAAATGGTTCAGCAATCATGATCTTGAATTGCATGAAGACTTCATAAATTAATGATTGTTTTTGTTAAACTGAGAAAACTGAAAATATTTAAAAGAAAATGAAAGCCTTTGTGAGTTTGTGATGGGTTATAGAAAGAGAATGTAAAAGAAAATGAAGAATACATATATGGAGAAAAATGGAATACATGTTAATTTTGAAATTGGGAGTTTGGAACCAAAATATGCCATGAAACTAAAAAAAAATATCAAAATATATCATGTTTTTAAAGTGGTACCATATATATATATATATATATATATATATATATATATATATATATATATATATATATATATATTGCATCATATTCATATTTCATATCACTAATAAAGTTATGCACTTATCACACATATTTTAACAATTATATTCAATGGATAACTCATTTTTTTTAACTTATTTTATATTTGAATAACTCACATAATCAGTGAGTTTTGCTCTCTCCATTTCGTAATAGTAAGCCTTCTTTCTAAAAAATAAAACTTAAAAAGATAAATTAATTGTTAACATAATATGTAAGTTTTTATAAAGTGAGTTATATAATTTTTATTATATTCGTAGAGGAAAAAAGCAAATTGTGTAAATTTTATTATATAACTCACTTTTTAAGTAAGTCATGTAGAAAAAATTCATAACTCACGTAGTGAATTATGTAGAAAAAAATGCATAATTCTCTTTTTAAGAGAGTTGTGCGACTTCTATTACATAACTCACTTTTTAAGTGAGTTATTTAAAAAAAAATACATAACTCTTTTTTTAATAGAGTTATGTAATTTCTCTTACATAATTCTCTTTTTAAGAGAGGTATGTTAACAAAAATGCATAACTCACTTATTAAGTGAGTTATTTACATTTTTTGAAACTTAACTTCATTTGCTCATTTTCATTAAAAATAATGTATATAACTCTCTTAAAAAGAGAGTTAAACATATTATGGTACCACTTTAAAAATATGACATATTTTAATACGTTTTTTAATTTTATAACATATTTTTATTTCAGACTATGAAATTGGAGAAGTGATACGGAGAAGAAGTAAGGTTAATTGTAAAGTAGAAAAAGTACGGTTAATAAAAATAGTGGGTTTGGGAGAATGTTAAAGTAGGAGAAAGAAATTATTTAATAATTTAAATATAAAATGAAGAGAGATAAAATACTTTTTGGCAAGCAGTAAATGACCAATAAAGTGAACTTTGGCCATTTAATGTCAAATTTATGAGATTTGGCTATAGTTTGTCAATGTTAACATTACAGACATAAAGTCATTATTAAAATTGTTTGAGATTTTAAAAAAAAAAAATTAACTTTGTGGGTAATCTATTATCCCCTAAATAATTTTAAAATAATATAAATAAAATATTTTTCATTTGATCTCAGTTGCAAAAACAAAGAAATTAATTACGCATCAATAAACATCTTTCACGTGTTAAATTTATTTAATTTTATATTTTATTTATGCTTTTTTATACTTTACAAAAAAAAAATTCCCTTATCATTTTTTTCTCCTCCTTTATTCTTTTTCATCCAACTTCATTCAATAATCAAGAAAAATGAATTGATGAATCAAGCGTTCCCTTTATTCCAAAATTTCAAGCAGCAAAAACTGAAACAAAATCATCAACCATAACTTTTTCCTCAGAACTTTTTAGTGTACATCATATCTCAGATCAACAACTTCAATCCTTTAACTTTATAATAAATTCAATTTCTCAACACATTCAATAATATCAAAAGGGTATCTCAATTACTCAATAAATTACAAGATAGAAACCTAAAAGTAACAGTGCTGACAAAAGCTGAAAATTGTAAAGAGTTAAATAAAGAGCAATTGTGTGTGGTGGATAAGAATATTAGAGGAGATAGACAGAGGTTGAGAGAGGAATATATAAGAATAAAAATAGTAGTGTAAAAAAAGTGAGAAGAATGCAAAAGCATATATGGGGGAGAGATCCAGTGAAAATGAAAGGGTAGAAAATCTCGGTCTTTATTTTCACATGGCTTTCATCACTGATATCCAGGATAAATATGCAGAAATTAATTTATATTTATTAAAATGAAAAGCAAGAATATAACAGGAAAAAGAGAAAGAGGGAAAAAATGATGAGTTCCATTAAAGAAGATAATGAGGAAAAAGAATAAAAAAATAAATTAAAATAAATAAATTTTAAAAATAAAGTATATTATATAATAAATACTGAAAGAAATAAAAAATTTCTTGTTTCACTTTTTATTAGAGAGGGCACTACACTCTCTGTCATGTGGGCATAAAAAAGTGTATTAATATTCACTTAAAATTATTTAAGGGGGTAATAGATCATCCACAAAATTAAAGTGTTTTTAGCTCAATTTTTAAAAATTATAATTTATAATTTTTTTTATTCGGATTGTATTTTATATTTTATATTTTTTTATATTTGTGAAAAATAAAATTACATCGATTATAAATTATTGATGATGACGGATATATCATAATCGTTCATTGTACTTGTATTTACCATCATTTTCTCTGGGTTTTTTTTTTCATTTTTTTTCTGGTTGTTTTTTTAATCATTTTTATCTTTTTCATATTTCCCTCCCTTTTTTGTTTTTTTTTCTTTTTTTTTTTTTTTCGTTTTTTTCTTTCTGTAGCTTGTGTTTTTCTTTTCTTTTTTTCGATTTTCTTTTCTAAATTTTTAATTTATTTTTTTTAAAATTTTATTTTATATTTTTGTATTTTTAAAAAATATGACTATGTTGAGCACAAGTCATGGGGCATAACAAAAATACTACAATCATTTGATGTATTTGTATTCGTACCATCATTTATATTTGTATATTTATTGATACAATTGTATTTGTATTTTATAGTTTACATTGGTATTTATGTTTTAAAAAATTTAAAACTTTTTTCTTATCCCAATCCCTACCCCGACATCCTACTCCACTACCCCTACTCACCAAATATTTTGTTAAAAAAATTTTTAAATTTTTCTTACTTCTTCCCCTTTGTCATATTCGTTTTCATTATTTTGTGTTAAATATATACAAATGTTTTTAGAAAAAGATTCCTACTTGCATATCGAACACAAGAAAATAAGTAAGAAACAATTTATTTTCCTAGAAAATATTTTTTGGACTTCAATACTGAACATACTCATACCATACACAAAAGATACATTCAAACTTTGTACTTGTCGTTGGTGTCAGGTCTCAAAACACCAAAAAGAAGTGAAATTTATTGCTATAAAAAATGAATCTGGTTATATTTATTTTGATATATTCCTTCATTGACTTTGTTAGAATTTACATGAATTTAACAACTTAATATATTTACATGGCATAATTTGTGACAAATTAGTAGGAAAAAATTTATTTTACTAACAATTATTGATAAATTTAACATTTATAATAATTAAGGATATTTTAGTAAACTTATCAGTTACGATACACTACCATATTGTCAAACTAAACAATAAAACTATTATAAACCAACAATAAATGATACGATCTATTCAAACATGATATTATACTATATTCTACAGTATAATATCATATCACACAGTACCAAATATTATGAAACCACGGTAAACCACCATTCAAATAAAGTGCAAGTGTTGATTTTAGAAATGGTAAATTGAGTAGATAATTCTCCTATCAAGTGGCTAATATGGTTGCCACTCACGGTGGGTTTGAGTAGTGACAAAAAGGCAGCACGCTAAGCTTAATTAAGCGTTCATGATAAATATAGTATTATATAATAGAATTGGTGGTTTCAACACGGCAGTTTTCTGCCATTGTTGACAATGATATAGACTATTTGGTCATTGCAGTATAGTATACGTGTCTTGCAGTTATTATATATAAGTTGTACTCTCCTGGATAGCTGCCACTGGCATCCACTCCTTCCAAATTATTAATTGGTGTATTAATTTCATTTGCTAATTTAATCAATTGAGTTCTTATTATTTATTTTTCTGTTCTTTTTCATTTGCCACATTTTGATTTTTGAAGTTAAATAAATTAAATTAAATTTATTAATGTCTTAAATATAAATAAATTTAACACTTAATGTTTTAAATTAACTTAATATTTTATATGAGGCTATTTAATTTTTTTTTCACAAGTAACTTTTATTATAATTTTACTACATCAAATCTAATTAATTATTGTAAGTCATTTTAATACATGTCTGCTTCGTTGCCTCCAACATGATTTTACTATATCACCCTAATTAATTAGTATGATCATCTAGACACTGTGCCACTTAAATTAGAATAGAAAAAAGTATTATAAATCATAATAATTATAAAGTTAATTTATTTTAGAAAATATAATTGGCTATCAATTCCATAAAAGTTTGAATGATAAAAGTAATATATATTATTTGAAAATTACACGAAAATATTATAAATTACAATACTTAACAACTTAAAATATCTAAAAAAAAAATAATCTGTTACATATTTCAAAAAATAAGAAGAAAGTACTATAAATCACAATAATTAACAATTTAAAAAATTTAAAGGTCAACATGCCTACTTTGGCACAACTTCATTGATCATTTTCCTCGCCAATTAATTTTTTTCGTCATTTTAATTTGTTTTTCATAGTTTTTTAATTTGTTAAATATTTAAAAAAAAAACGTAAAAAATCCTATAAATCAAAGTAATTAGTAACTTAAAAAAATTTAAATATATAAAGTATTTTGTTGACTCTCGAAATTATACCAGTGCCACTTAAATTGGAATAGAAAAAATTATAAATCACAATAATTCAAAACTAAAATTATTTTTAAAATATAATTGACTATCAATGTCATAAAAGCTAGGACAAAGAGAGTAACGTATATTATTTGAAAATTACATAAAAAAAATATTATAAATTACAATATTTAATAAATTAAAATATCTATAAGAAATTAATTTGTTACATATTTCACAAAGTATGTAAAAAAAATACTGTAAATCACAATAATTAATAACTTAAAAGATGAAAAGATATAAAATATTTGGCGACTCTAAAAATTATACAAGTGCCACTTAAATTGGAACAGAAAAAAATATTATAAAAATAATAATTATAAACTTAAATTATTTTTAAAATATAATTGATTATTAATGCTACAAAAATTTGGACAAGAAGAATGACCTATGTTATTTAAAAATTATATACAAAAATATTATAAATTACAATAGTTAAAATGTCTCGCAACTTATCATATATTCTTACAACTTAGTATCTGATTGGTATCAAATTTCAAATATTTAACTTTTAATTTTAAAATAAGCTAAATATAATCGATGTTGGGCCCTTGCTAACACGGGGCCCATTTAAAGGAACAAAGACATGGGGTGGCCATATAAAAAAAATGGCCACAATTTGAAAAGGTAGACAGCTGTAGCCAGTCAGCTATTTTTAATTCTCTTTTTTAGCCATTTGACCCAATTGGGCACAGACAGTCTCTATACTCAATTGATACACTTTTATACCATATTGATAAACTTTTATACTACATTGATACACTTTAAAAAAAAAAAAAATTTATGCAAGCACATGTAGTCCCTATACCCAATTGATACTCTTTTATACTATATTGATACACTTTTATAACAAGAGAGAAGGGGTATATATGCATGCATATTCAGTGTCTATATACCCAATTAATACTCTCTCATACTAGATTGATACACTTTTATACCACATCGATACAGTAGATATACCATATAAATACACCTTTTAAAGAAGAAATCTATGTAAGCATATACAGTAGAATCTGAATGCTTAAGCCCTCGCCTAAACCTTTGTGTTTTAAGGTTCGTCAAAGTTCATTACACAAAGAACCAAAAAAAAGTCATTTTTAGTATTGAAAAATTAGGGAGAAGAGGATCAAAGCAACTCTTCTCAATCTTCTTCTCAATCTTCTAATAGTTCCATTTCCAATTATAACTTCTCTATTTTTTATTCTTGGTACAATTCATCCAATACTATAAATAAACTATTGTTCTCTTCAATTTTCAATGCAAGTGCAAAAAACCAATCAGGGTCTTTTATGGGATTTTCATTTTTCAGCTCGGAAGTTGTTATTGAGCCCACCACTACTGATGGACTGACTGTTGAGGGAATTATTGCTAAAAATTGAAATATAGTTGATGACACTAAGAAGGTTTGAGAGAGGTTTAGAAGCTCAGCCGAGTACAGGGGAGTATATGGGCAGTATCATCAGAATGAAAATGGTTATGACGGTGACTATTTACTGGATATTTAATTGTGGGTATTATTTTTGTAGTATTATTTTAGTTTTAGGTGCTATTTTTGTTCTTTTCTCAAATGTAAAAAACTTATTTGATTTTCCAAATTCTATTAATATTATATAAATAGAAATAGATGGAGTAGCATATATTATATGAAAATTACGTGGAAAGTCGTATAAATCATAATAATTTACATCTAAAGCTATAGAACAAATTTAATTGACTTTCTCAAACATTCCATCAGTGACATAAATTGAGACGAAAATATATTATCTGAAAATTATATATAAAACTTGACTCCGTGATAAATACTATAAAGTAAATAGTTTGTTCTACACATAAATGCATTATATCTAATTTTATTTACATACATCACGTTGGGCCCCTGCTAGTATACTTACAAAGGACAGGCAAAATTTTAGCATCTATAACTTACCTTTACCTTTAAAATATCTAGGACCTGAAGCAATTTCAAGAAAAAAATGTTAAAATCTTAAATTTCACTCAAAATTAGAAAATTTTAGTCACAACCACAAATCTTAGTAGGCGTTTCTAATTGCATATCAGTTATCTTTGAAAATGCAAGCTTTTTCTTTAAAAAGGTATGAAACTTAAGAGAACTCTGTTGCACTTTACTAGAGTTTTACTTGTAAAATTTTTGAACATCGGAATTTTTGTGTTGAAGTTTCACATTTAGAGATTTTTTTCAAACTCAAGGTATGATCATGAAGTTTATGGTTTTATAACTGAGATTCAAGGATTTTTCCATGAAGTTCGTGGTTCAACAACTGAGAACTCAAAGAAAGAGACATGGAGTTCGTGATTCTACAACTGAAAAGTCAAGAATTATGTCATTGAGTTCGAAACTTCATACACTCTTTGCAACAGTTGGCTCCCAAATTCAGAATCCCTGGATCAAAATAAGTCATTTTTTAAATGAATTCACCAAAGTAATATTTTTTTTGAAACTTTCCCAAACTACTATAAAGCTTGTTCTCAGTAACGTATTATACTTTAAAAAAAGTTAACGGACCAAAAAGATGACGTTAAAATAGGAATCGTTACTGTCAGTAACGTTTTTGACATAAAACGTTACTGTGAGTAACGAGACTCTGCAACTCTGCCACATCAGAATTTTTGTATAAATCTGACGTTAAATTCGTTACTACCAATTATGTTTTAGCTTTAAAACGTTACTCCGAGTAACAATACTATCAAATCAACTCAAAACTCCGTGACGTCAGAGTTTTGAGTTACTCGGAGTAACGTTACTCGAAGTAACGTTTTAAAGCTAAAACGTAATTGACAGTAACGAATTTAGCATCAGAGTTGCACAAAAATTCTGATGTGATAGAGTTGTAGAATCTCGTTACTCACAGTAACGTTTTATGCCAAAAATGTGTCTGACAATAACGATTTCTATTTTAACATCATCCACAACTTTTTTTGATTCTTTAACTTTTTTTTAAAGCATAATACGTTACTGAGAACAAGTTTTTTAGTAGTTTGGGAAAGTTTCAAAAAAAACATATTACTTTGGTGAATTTATTTAAAAAATAACTTATTTTGGTCCGGAGTTCCAAATTCAGTAACAACCATAGCTTCCAAGTCACACGGATGACTAAGTGAAACTATATAACCACAACATAGAAGGCAGCAAGATAAACTTAGTCAAGTCTTCATGGTAAATATAGTAAATACTTATCAAGGACAGGCAAAATTTTAGCAGCTATAACTTACCTGAACCTTCAAAATATCTAGTACCTGAAGCAATTTCAAGAAAAAAGATGTTAAAATCTTAAATTTCACTCAAATTAGAAAATCTGAATTTGGTGATGATTTAGGTAAAAGATTTACATCTCTTTTTCTGTTCTCAATTTCCATCCACTATCCAGCTACAACCAGAACCCTTTACCAATCCCTTAGTCTCCATTAGTTTTCGCACTGCAAGAGCATCACTTATTCTTCCAGCTTTAGTATATAAATTTGACAGTGTTACATAGTGTCCAGGATTATCAGGTTCCAACTCGACTAAATTCTCCGAAGCAAGAACTCCAATGCTCACTTTTTGGTGTGCTAAAGCAGCAGCAAGTAAAGAACCCCATATATGCTTGTTCGGCTGAACAGACATTTTCCCTATAAAATTTGTGGCATCTTCAAGACGACCAGCTCGTGTTAGTAAATCAACAACACAAGTAAGATGTTCCATTCTGGGGTTCACTCCAAATTCCTCCATTCTGTGGAAAATATCTAACCCCTCATCAACAAGTCCTGAATGACTGCATGCTGAAAGCACTGAAGTGAATGTCAAAGTGTTTGGTTGAACGCCAGAATGACTCATTTGTTCCAGTAGATGCAGGGCATCTTGGCCCAAACCATGCATTCCCAACCCACCAATTATTGTATTCCATGACACTATATCTTTATGAGCCAAATGAGAAAATACAGATAAAGCATTTCCAATGCACCCACATTTTGAATACATGTAAATAAGTGCATTCCAAATGGGAGTGACGTCCCAAAAACTGCTCCGAGATATATATGCATGAATCTGTTTCCCGTATTTGATGTCACAAACTGACAAAACAATTAAAAGTGTGATCTCGTTAATCTTGATTCCTATAGTCAGCATTTCCTTGAAATAATCCACAGCCGAGTCTTTCATCCCTAGTTCAGCAAAACCATGAATCATGGAATTCCAAGCAACAACGTCCGTTCTATCCATCAACTCAAAAACATGCCTTGCATCCTGAATCCTCCCACATTTAGCATATAGAGTCAGCAATGCAGGTCCAGAAGATCTGTGAAAGGCAAAAGGTGATTCTAGTTTAATCCCATGTGCATGAATCTCCTGGGCACTCCTTAAATCCCCAATAAGCTGGCACGATGCAAGTATACTAGAGAGACAATATAGGTCAGGCCAAACTTCTCTCCTATTTATCATCTCCCTAAACGTATCCAACGCACTACCATGATTTCCAATTCTTGAATAGCCCGATATCAAAGTCGTCCATGATATTATACTCGGTTCTTTGATTAAAACAAATATTTTCCTAGCCTCATCGCATTGACCCATGCGACAATAAGCATCCATCACTGTGTTCAAAGTTACTACATCTGGTTGAAAACCTTCCATACTGATATGCTCCAACATCTCAACAGCCAAATCAAGAAACTCATTACATACATATCCTGAAATTATCAAATTCCACGAAAGCAAATCTTTTTCTTGCATTGAATCAAATATCCGTTTAGCACTCATAATATCACCACATTTTGAATACATATCAATTAAAGAATGACTAACTTGGACATTCCATTCTACACCACATACAACTACATCTCTATGCACTTGTACCCCAATCCCCGAGCTCGAAAACTTAGCACAAACTCTCAGTACTTGAGGAAACACATACCCATCAGGTAAAATTCCATCTAGTTTCATCTCCTTATAAGTACTTATACATTCTTCAATTAATCGGTTACGCGAAAAATATGATATTATGGCTGTCCAAGCAAACACATTTCTTTGAGACAATTTGTCGAACAGGTTATGGGCAGATTTAATATCGTCGCGATCAGCATAAACTTGTATCAATTTGGTGATTATGAATGCGTTGCGGCTTTGATCACTTACGATAATTTGTTGATGGGTTTGTTTGGTTTGGTGTATTGTTTTGGAATTGCTGCAGAGTTGAAGTAAATTGTTTATATCGAATGCCAAGAATGGGGTCACGTTGGTTGCTGGCACAGAACAAATTTGCTTGTACAAGCTCCATACTCTCATCCACTCTATTTTGTAACACACCACACACAATTATAAGACAAAATGAAGTTCTGGATCCTGTACTATGTGATTTTATAAGTTGATATTTTTATTTATATTTTTGTCATTTCAACCTTAAACTCGTTAAAAAGTAACAGTTGATCATGTGACATTTTATATTAAAATAATTTTAAAAAAATAAAAATAATATTAAAATTTAAAAATAAAAAAGGATCCTTTTTTTCCTCATCTTTTTTAATTTAAAAATATTTTTAAAAACTTAAAAATAATTTTAAAATATTTTTAAAAATTAAAAAAAATAAAAATATTTTTTTCCCTCCTCACCCTACCCCAGCCCGTCCCCACCCCCATACCTCACCCAGCCTCATCCCACCCTACCCCAACACCCGTCCAGCCTTTCCCCACCCCCACCCCTCACACCTCACCAGCCTCGTCCATCCCCTTCCCACCCCACCCCTAGCCCCTACACCCCTCCCAGCCCCGTCCCCACCCCACCTCTGCCCCTTCCAGCCCCCACACCCCATCCCAACACTCTTCCAGCCTCCCACCACCACCACCTTCACTTTTTATTTTTTATCTTAATTTTTCCTCAATTCAATTCTTTTCATTTTTTTAATAAAAATTTAAATTTGAATTTTTTTGGGGGGGATTAAAATTTAAACTTGAATTGAAAGTGAGTGATAGTGAATATAGAGAAAAAATAGTGAATTTCGCTTGAAAAAAATTAAAATTTTTGTGATTTTTTTAAAGATATTCAAATTTAAAAATCAAAAATTTATTATGTTTGTATATATGAATTTATAGTTAAAAATTTAAATTAGTTGGAGAAGAATTTTAATTATTTGGAATGAATTTGATGTTTAATTTGTGAGCAAAAATAAAAACATGATTTTTCAAATTTTT
>NC_061112.1:83731538-83733165 GCF_002878395.1 Capsicum annuum
AAATTAGTTGGAGAAGAATTTTAATTATTTGGAATGAATTTGATGTTTAATTTGTGAGCAAAAATAAAAACATGATTATTCAAATTTTTCTACAATTATAAATTCTTCTTATTTAATTAAATTAATTTTAATATTTAATTTGTTATTTAACATTTTTAAAATGACTTGAAATTTAATGTAATACTTTTTTTTATTTTTTATTTTATTTTTTTAAATGACGTGGCAGATGAGGCAAACGTGGCAGCTGACGTGGGGAGAGTGTGTTACACTCACCAAAAAAGGGTTTAAAATGTTGATTTTTAGTGGGTTCAGGAGTCCAGATGATAAACATGTAAGTAGAAGTATCCAACTTACAAAACCAACATAGTACAAGGATCCAGAAGGTCATTTTGCCTAATTATAACTTTGATGTTTTCTACTCAACCTATTTTGTAACACATACAGCCTAATCGAGAATTTTCTAATATGTTACTATAGCTTATTAAAAAAGCTCAAGAAAATTTATTGGGACGTGACAAAAAAGTCTTTGAATTAAAAACGGTGACAACTTTGACTAGCTAAGGTCAAAGCTTTATTTAAATTGTGATTAAATTAATTGGGGTATAAAGTGTAATTTTTAAAAACTTTTAAATTTTTTAAAAAGTCCTCCAACTCCAAAATTCAAATTTTAGAGTTTCCCCCTTTTCTTATCTTTTAATCTTTCTTCTTCTTTTTCTTTCTCCCCGTCATCTTCTTCATATTTTTTTCTCTCTCTATAGATTTTTCTCTTCTCTTCTTCCATCTTCTCTTCTTCTTTTTTCTTTCTCTTTTCATTTCATTTTACCTTTTTAAATTTTTATAGTCTATTTTTATAAAAAAAATTAAAAGTTTGAGAAGAAATTTTTTGATTTCTTTTAAAAATTAATGAAGAAATAATTTAGCAAATTCAGCAACTACGAGAATTGCTTCAGCAACAGTGAGAGTTGGTTCAGCAACTACGAGAGTTACTTTAACAACTACGAGAGTTGGTTCAACAACTACGAGAGTTGCTTCAGCAACTACGGTAATTGCTGCAACAACTAAGGTTAGTTGTTGTGTTACAACAATTATCGAAGTTGTTGCAGCAACTGTCGAAGTTGCTGCAGGGATCTTTGTGTAAATAATAAAACTTGAGGGTTTTAAAATTAGTGTCCTTAACACTAGTATTAAAATTGTCACCTCTACTCAATATTTAAGACTTGTGTCACTCTTTTTAAGTTTTGAAATTTTTTTGTCACCCTCAGTTAATTTGCCCGAGAAGCTCACGCAGTATCATGGGTTCTAATCACAAATTAAATAAATCAAATCAAACCAAAATTAGAAGGAGTAGAAAAAACATAATCGATTTTAGAGTGTGTTTGGCAGGACGGAAAATATATTCTGGAAAATATTTTTCAATTTTTTCATGTTTGGTTGACTTAAATGTTTTGAAAAATATTTTTCAAATCAACTTACTTTCCTCAAATCTAAGGAAAATCACTTTCTTTCAATAAATAAGGAAAACATTTTTCAAAACTCTATTTAACCTCACTCTCAAGTTAAAATATTCACACAACTCTCAAAATCACCCACTCTTACCTCGACAACCACTCCTCTGCCCCCCCCCCCC
>NC_061112.1:83736165-83739980 GCF_002878395.1 Capsicum annuum
GGGGGGGGGGGGGGGGAGGGTTCTGAATAATAAGTTTGGATTCATGACTTTCTTTGAAAAAATGAGTTTAAGGTGTAAAGATAATTAAAATTTTGATGAAAAATTAGACAAATATTTGTGATATTTATAAAAATTGTTGTATTGTATAAAATTTAAGTTATTTGAATTATGTAATAATGTTAGTTTAGTATATTAATTTTATTTAATCAAGCAAATACATTTATTAGGGTTGTCACACCATTTTCTAGGTAGGATTATTATAAAGAAAAATTTATGTAAGTATACACCCTAAGTTTTTATTATTATATAAAATTTCAACCATCAAAGGTAATTACAAATATTACATTTTTTACATTTTCTCTCTCCAAACTCCATATACATATCACAACTTTATTACGACTAATACTCCACAATTTGTGCCTAGAATAAAACAATCATAATCAGCTGATTTTAAGGTTTGAATTTACAAATATTATCTTATCAATTTGTTCAACATCATCATCTTCTTCAATTTCTTTTGAAGTTTAGTTTAATATCTTAATTTTTTCAACTTTACTAAATAAAATATCGACGAGTTACTTTGTTGAGGAAAGCTGCTTGTACAAAAGTAGAACGAAACACCAAAACGATCCTGCCAAGATGAAGAAGTTGGGAGAAGTTGCTAATACAAGCTCTAAAAAATCCGTTGCTAAATCTTCAAGTAAGAAAAAAGTGAAGATACATCATGATCGCGTCTTTCAAAGGTATAGTGCTTTTGTTGCTGAATCTATGTTTTTTGTTAATTTACGTATTCTTATACATTGTTATATAAGTGCGAGTTGTTGTTATTTCAACCCTATATATACATAGCTTAGTTATATATGGTTGGAGACGCCTTTTTAAGAACTATTGTCATTTCAGATCCTTATACATTACATAAATCCTTATAATGTATATAGACTGATTTCTTCTAATATGATACATATCACAATTATGTACAAGTATTGGGGGTTCACAATTGTCATATTTTTGAGATTTGTTGTTATTTCACCTCTTATGTATTCTATGTAATGTATATGGATTTATTCCATCTAATCTAATAAATAGTATAGTTATATATAAATGTTAGAGTTCACTGTTATCATGTTTTTGAGATCTATTGTTATTTTTGTATATCACTATGCAATGTATATGAATTTATTCCTTCTAATGTGATACATAGCACAATTATGTATAAGGGTCGGGGTTTACTGTTGTCATGTTCTTCAAATCTTATAGAAGTCTATTTCTTTTGGTTTCAAATTTTTTCATACTTACGTAGAAAAATTTTCTTTATATGCAGACTGGGTAGTAAAATTTTTAGTAGACTTACATAGTAAAATTTTCTTTATACGAGTATTTTTTTTTCATTTTAAAATTTTTTATGTCCCTTTATTTTATAAGAATTTTTTTTCTTTGGTTCCAAAATTTTCTAGGTGATTTATGTGATAAATTTCCTTTTAGGAGGATATTTTTAAAAAATTTATGGAATTAAGGGATTCATTAATCGCACATTAATAAGGTACAGTCTTGGATAATATTAAACTTGATTTATTTTCTTAAATATTGTTAAGCAAGTTAGTTATGATACATAAGATACTTATGTATATGAACAATTAAAATCTAGGAGAGAGAAAATTTATTTAAAAAATTGGGAGAGAGAATAATTAAGAAGCAAACTAGCGGGATTTAAGAAAATTGCCCTACTATAAATCCGATCAAAGTGACTTTTGTTATGGCCGAAATAAAGTAAAATGACTTTTGAGTAATAAAAAAAATAAAATATAACTTTTGTGTAATAAACAAAAAGTTAAGTGATTTTCTTCATTATATTAGCGTAGATGTGAATATATGATTGTCAAAATATTTTCTCGAAAAGAGAATGGTTTTAGAGTATGTTCATTTAGTACTTTAGTAGTGATGAAAAGATAATTTTGCCCTTGATCTTCTTTCACTATATTAGCAAGGATGGGCATAATAAGTTCATTCAAACACAACAATTGTCAAAATATTTTCTTTAAAAGAGAATGTTTATTGAGTATGTTGATTTGAAATTAGCACTTTACTATTGAAGAAAAGACAATTTAATCCTTGATCATTTTTCATTATATATAGAGAGATGGACACAAGTTGATTTGAGCACCACAATTATCAAAATATTCTTTCGAAAAAGAAGATATTTTTAAATTCAATTTGGAATTAGTACTATTATGAAACACCCCAGATTTTTGACCCTTGAAAATTTCTTGCACTTTGGGCTCATTGCCTTGGTTAAGACTGGACCCCCAGAATCGTTGGGTGTCTTGATGACTCATTAGGTTGAATCGTACCCAAACCAGTGAGTTTGAGGCTTGATTCTGCTCTGAGTACTAATGTCTCACTATGAGCCGTAAGGATATGTTACGAGTCGTAGGTTCAAATCGTAGGATGTCCAGTGTATGTTCAAATTTTGTTCTATGTTGAATACTACTGGACCCTATGAGTCATAGGGTCATGTTACGAGTTGGTGGATTGAGTCATAAGGTGGGCAGTGTATGGGGATCCCGAAAACTATCTTAGTTACAACTCGTGGTCACAAGTCATATGGTGTGGTTATGAGTCAAGGGGTCAACTCGTAAACAAAGGAGGCCCTTTTTAACTTTTAAGTTGAGGGCATTCTAGATTTACCCTCTTAACCAAATAGAACCCTACAACTTATAACCTCTTTTAGGGTGTCATTATCTCTCACAACCATCTAAGTAACTCTTCAATTACTCTCAAAATCTTCAAGGTCAAGAACACTTAGAGTTTCATCAAGCTAATCAATTGGGGCTTCCACGAGTAGTTTGTCTCCATACTTCTTGGTGTTTAACGAATTTTACTCTTCCTCATTGTTAAGTTTGCAAAAGCATGTGATTTAAAGTATTGTTCATAAGATTATTGTTTTAGTTTTGAAAGTAAAGGTTGGGGGTTTTGAATGTTATGAATTGAAAAATGTTTCTCATGGTTTATACATATGATTTTCATGCTTTAATATGGTTTTGAACTTGCGGGTGATGAATATGGTGAATGAACTAGGGAAGTGTGATTTTCTCAAACTTGTGACTTGTGAAGTGGTTATAACCCTAACTCCTTAATGTAAAATTGATTTAGTTATGAGAAGTGTGGAAATTTGTAAAACTAAACGTGTCTTGAACTATCACATGATATAAAAAATTATTTAAAATATAATTGTATGATTTAATGAATAAAGGGAGTCAGTGTTTTCTAATGTGTATTAATGAACAAAGGAAATTGTTCTCCCGATGTTAATGAAAATTGTTTTGGCATGATATGTTACCTTGCAAGTGTAGTTGGTATGACAATACCTACAATGCATGCCTGAAAGTGTAATGTGGTTCATTGAATAAGAATGTGTGACAATTATTTTAATTGGTCTTTAATAAGAGTTGTGTAGTTGAGTCGTGAAAGTAGAGATCCAAGTGACCGATACTAAAAATCGTATTTGTCGACGTGGGGTTCGAGTCCCCCTTATTACTATTTCATGATTAGGGAGGTTCGAGTCTCTCATAAATTATTATATGATCAGGTGCCAAGTCACTTTGAAATATGTTAGAGGATTCAAGTCTCTCATGCACATATATATGACATTATTCTCTGGTTCATGCAGCTACACGCACTGGGGTACGATCAGGGGGTGAGATCTTGGGTTGATATAGCCCGTGGGTACTATTATATGATGGTTGAGCAACAAAATCCAGGCTAAAGTTTTGGAAAGCATGTAAAGTCGTGTTTCCTACTCTGACATATGATATATA
>NC_061112.1:83740080-83802367 GCF_002878395.1 Capsicum annuum
TATATATATATATATATATATATATATATATATATATATTTGATAGTATGCATCGATATTTGAATGGTTTTTAAACTGTTGAGCATATCATTATGTTATCATTATTTCCGAGTTTCATGCCAGCGTTCACCTCGCTAACCATCTTCGAATGTTGTATACCCACGCGATGGAGGAACTGGTCATACTTCTACTCCTTCTGCATAGTGACTTGGATTTGGGATCATCTAGCAAGTTAGATTGAAGTAATGGGCTTCCATACTTTTAAAGACCCCATTTAATGATTTTGGTTTTCTTTACATTTCGACTATTTCTTTGGATTTGGTTTTTGGCTGTGGGCATGTCCCGATCAGATATTCTTTGATTCTGATTAGAGGCTTTGTTCAGATTATTATTGGCATGGACGGTGTCAGTATTGGTATTGGCATTGACACCAATATTGATTGATTTGGTTGTAGACTTATTTAATATCTTTAAATTAACATTCTACTATCTTGTTATATGTTTGAAATTCAACCTACTTTGAGGTGGGGTGTGTTGGGTTTGGTTAGGTACAGGGTATGATCTTCGGTCCACGTGAGACTTGAAATACCCGTCACGGCCAGGCCCTAGTTTAGGTCGTGACATTTTATAACAGGGAAAGGAAAGTTTGCCCATGATCTTCTTTCTTTTGCTATAGTAGAAATAAAAGTTACTCTAAAGAAAACATGTTAAAGAAAAATATTATTTCTTGGCAGAATTCATCGATGGCTCCTAAAATTTGACATCAACTTTCACTTAGACATTTCAACTAAGCTTCCTTCATTTTAAACATTTCATGTAGGGTTCTATCGTATTTTTTTAACACTTTTCGGTGACATTATAAATAAAGTATAATACATCATTAATGGTGCGTGAAAGACTTATTTTAGTTTATTTTTCCACCTTCTTTCCTAATTTTGAGTTACCATTTTCTCAAGCTTAAACTCCTTCATTGGTGAAATACATCCAATGATATCATGGAAGAAGGAGAAGATTCCATCTAGACAGATTTCGCCAAGCTTAAACTATTTTTTCCTCGTCGATTTAGTTTTCTTTAGTTTGAGAAAAAACTGACACGAATTTAAATAAAAAAGGAGGCAAAGTTTGAAAAGTTGGGGAAAAGATTCCATGGTAGCGGAATAAGCTGCTCACTCTTGAAATCTAAATCACTCGTTAGAATCACGATTGAGGTCTTGCACGAGCTGCTGGAATATGTGTTGCACTCTACAAAAGTAAGAGCAGATGTCACTTAAGAACAATAGTGTACTGGTACGGTTATTTGACCAACCCAAGATGAGATTATGAACTTTTAACCAAAATATAATACAACACGTTAATCCATACTCATTCTAACCTACACCTAGCATAACAAGTATCAATTAAGTAGTTTGAATTACAAGAAACAAGTCAAGCCATTTATCACCAAGTCAAGTAAGTCAAGCTAAGCTAAAAAAAAGTCAAGATAAGTTAATCAATAATCAAACATATAAGTGTATTTTTTCGGTTCACTCATGAAACCATCAACTCACCCAAACCTCGTACAAACATGCTACAGATATCATAACTATCCTCTAGTCATGACCTATAGGAGATAATATCTGTCCATAAATCAAAATCTCAGATACAAGTGTCTGTCAACCTTATTTCACCAATAAACTAAGAGAATGTTCAAATACCAAAGTATTCATCATTTAAATATAAGATAGGTCAAAATCATATAACAAGATAAAATCATTCAATTGACCACAACAAACATCATACACTAACAAGCCATACTAAGAAGTAGTTAACATGCACATATAGTACAAATTGGATTAAACCATAATACTAGCACGTACCTCGAACCAGCTTGCACAACTCCACTAAGCTGGAGCCTTGCCTTTTCGTGTAATTTCTACTTGATCTCGATCTAGAAAATGCATACAATCATATAATGAGTGAAACGATCTACCACGTTGGGGATTATAACTCACATTCAACTCCTAAGTCCAAGTTCACTATCATTCTCTCCCCGTTTTTGGACTTATCTACCTTAATTCATCTAAACTATTAATTTCATGAATGATTTGCTGAATTAATGACTTGAAAGGGTAAACTAACAATAATCAACCAATATTCATTGATTTTATATTAAATTTACTGTTTGCACCAAAAAATCAATAAAATTCAGCTTTTAACTCCCCTTGAACTATGAAAACTAGCAATTCTAAGGTTAAATTATTGATTTACTAGTTAACAGAAATGTATTCCTTACCTTAACTACTAAATATGATGAAAAATTGATAATTTTTGCTTCAAATCGTCACTGTTGAAGCCTCAAATGTTTCTTGAAAAAATAAATCATTTGCAGGGGGGTTGTTGAAATAAAACAACATTTTATGTCGTGATAGCGGCCCTTGACTGTGTTGACTGACAGTCATAGCAGAAAATTTTTTCACCTTTGAGCATGTCGCTATAGCGATGTCGACGGGGCAGAAAGTCTATTTTCCTTAAAAAAAAATCCCTTTTTCACAACACACCTTAAATCTAAGACATCCCAAACAATACCTTTACGCTAAGATCAATTCCAAAAGTTCTCCTTATCCAAATTTAATTTCATAAGGATTTTTATTGTCTTAACTAACTAGGAATCAAATCAAACAACACAATACGTATCCAAATTATTTTCAAGATCCTATAACGTACCTTAGTCCAATTTTATCCGAAACTAAACTAGCCCAAAATTTATAACTTTGAATTCGAAAAGAATTTTAACATAAAAGTTTAAACGAAAGACTTATACGTAATGACAGACAAGTTCTCTACATCCAAGCTTCATCAACAATGTCCATGAAACCTGGTTTCTCTATCCAAAAGTCGAGGAACATATTATTTAATATGATCCAATGTGTTATTGCTAATATTAATTGGAAGTGAGAGTGATCCGAGCTAGTTCTGATCAGGTGATTGACTGTGGTAGTATCAAACATGTTAATTCAATGATGATAAGTAAGCACCATATCCAACTTCTACTCTTTTATCAGGTGCCCAATCATTGCACCAGGTAAAAGGAGATCTTGAGAAGCCAACGCCTGGCAAATTATGGTTAGTAATGCACTAAATGAAGTCTATGCTTCTGGACAATCTATGGGGCGAGCCACCCTTATTTTATCTAGAGTTAATAATGCAATTAAAATCACTAGTGACTAACCAAGGAAAGATTAAAGGGTCCATTGATAAATCTGAGATTCTTCCAAAGATCCATTCTCAAGTTAAGAGTCACACTAGGCATGTTGGAGACTGATTTTATTCATTTTATTCATTACTCATTGGATCATTATATATACAACATTATTCTCTTATGTTGATGTATTGGGATTGGCCCGTTAAGCTTATGGTCCATAATATGACCCGATCCATACTACAATGTATATATGCACAGGTCAGAGATATTTTTGATAGGATAATTCATTTTTTTCTCTTTTCAGTAATAACAAAATGCTCCTGCTTCTCTCTACTTTCTCTCTCTAGAAACTTCTACCGATTTCCATTATTTGTTGTTGATTTGCTCGATCTCCATCTTCTACTTCGAATGTTAACATAGTATCAGAGCCAAAGATCAGTAGATCTGTTTGGATTTCAGCTCGTGTATGATTTCGTCTGATTCAAGTGCTATTCGAATTCTAGGGTTTGTTTTGTGGTTTTGCATTTTGTGTCGCCTGGATTCTTCCATTTTTATCTGCACGGAGAGCTAAATTGCTGATTCAGTGTTCACTCTTCTAATTTTTAGGTTTTTTTTGGATTCCAAAATTATCTGGTATTCTTCGTCACTCTCGGACTTTGTGTTGCATTAATATTCTGCTTGTAGAGAATTTTCTGGTAGATATTGCTATCATATTGTAGTTTATTGATTTTTTTACTGCTTTGCTCTGCTATTGATTTTATTCTGAGTATCAGGTTGTAGAGTGGAGGGAATACCTAATTCTTCTCCCCCTAGCAGCACCACTACTATATTTCCTAGAACTTAATTCCACAAGGATGATTTCATTCATCCCTGTATTTTTTAAGGCTTGAGGTTTTATACACTGAATCTGGTGTTTTGCTTCATTAACGGAAATTTGTTCATGACTTATTGGCTAATTATAACAGCCTAGTTTATTCCCCTGTGGTGTGTCCTCTTGAGCTTAACACTAAGCTCCAAGTTGGGGTTGGGCCTCCTCTTCCTAATCCTGAAGAATAAGGATGCTTGATTGGGAAGTTTAACTTCCTCACACATACACGCCCTGACATATCTTTTATGGTGCAACATCTTTGTCAATTTATACAGACCCCTTGTGTACCTCATATGTCTGCAATATTGTATCTTCTTCGGTATCTAAAGGGGACTTCAGATTCTACCATTTTTCTCTCGTCTGCCCCTGATCTTTCACTTACTGTGTATTGTGATAGCGATTGGGGTGCTTGTGCTGATAGCCGCAGGTCTATCTCTGGCTATTGTGTTCTCCTGGGTGATAGTCTCATTGGTTGGAAGTCTAAGAAGCAAGCTGTGGTATCCCTTTCTTCTGCTGAAGCTGAGTACTGGGCAATAAGTAAAGCTGTTGCGGAGATTACTTGGCTTATTCGTCTTCTTTCAGATTTTGTCGTGTCTGTTCTCACTCCTGTTCCCTTGTTTTGTGACAATCAGGCTGCCATTCACATAGCCAAGAACCCTGTATTCCATGAGCGGACAAAACATATTTAGCTTGACTGCCGTTTCGTCCATACCAATTTGGCTGACGGTTTGATATCTCTTTCTTATACTTCCAACTCCTCCCAGCTTGCTGATGTATTCACCAAGAGCTTAACTGGAGTCCAACATCATTCTCATTTACTCAAGTTGGGAGTTCTTTCCCCCTCCAGCTTGCGGGGGGTTTTGGAGACTGATTTTATTCATTACTCATTGGATCATTATACAACATTGTTCTCTTATGTTGATGTATTGGGCTTGGCCTGTTAAGCTTATGCTCCATAATATGACCTGATCCATACTACAATGTATATATGCACAAGTCAGAGATATTTTTGGTAGGACGATTCATTTTATTCTCTTTTCAGTAATAACAAAATGCTCCTACTTCTATCTACTTTCTCTCTCTATAAACTTCTACTGATTTCCATTGTTTGTTGTTGATTTGCTCGATCTTCATCTTCTACTTCGAATGTTAACATGGCATACATGTAAGTGACAGCAAAAGAGATTTTATTATGTTTAATGGTGCGGGTAATTAACTTGTCCATCCTCTTCCGTGATGTTGCAGGCAATGGTGGAATTCCATAAAATCCATAATAGCCAAGTCTTCTCTTGAATTTATCTATTTTATTGGTCTTGTAGAAAGGTTCAGGAAGAGCAATAATAGGGAGACATTCATAATTGATAAGATGTTTTGAGCCTATCAAAACCACCATTCATAATTGACTGTGCTCAGACTCTATTTGGTTAGTAGTCTGATTGTAAACCTAGATCTGTTGTTCCTCATTGAGATTATCCTTGTTAGCAGCTGAGGTTGGCAGCTTCGCATTGGTGGATTCGATCAAGATATTGCGTTGTGTCTCTTCATAATCATTGGTTAGGGTGTCTAGCACCGTACCCCTCCCTCGTAAATGAACCAATAAATTCACATTAAAATTGTGATTAAGTGGTTAGGTCATTTCGCCCTAGATTTCCAAACCTTGAAACCGAGGAATTATATTGGATTTGGAGAGGTTCAAATAAGTTGAATAAAAAAGGGTTCATAAGTGCTTAATCTGTTCATGTTTACTGATGAAAAATGAAAATAACATACAATGATAATGGACAAACAGAAAATACTAACGATGAAAGTAACTTCGTTTTGTTGTAAAATAATAAACCAAAAAGAGACTCGGGAAGAGACTCAATGTACTAGACAAAACCAGTGGAGGGGGTTTGACCATCCACTCTACACCACAGATTTGGGTTTTGCTAATAACTAACCTAGCAATTTGGCTACAAATTTTGAATCGTATTTTAAAAATTTATATTTAAATATCTTTTTGATCCTTAATTTTTAATTTCATAAAACTATCAGTGAACTAGTTTCGGAACAAATTTCACAAACAAAATTTTAATTTTTTTCAAGTAAATACATATTTATATATAACCTTAAGTTTCAAAAAAAATTTAAACTTTTAACTTCAAAATATACAATTGAATGGAAGCTAAGTAAATTTGTTTTTGGAGCTTTGTGCTTCTTCTCACTAAGGGGTCGTTTGGTGTGAGGTATAAGTTATAATAATCCTGAAAAAAATTATAGGATTATTTAATCCCATGTTTGATTGATGGGATAAGTTAGTCATGTGATTACTTATCTCACCATTTATGCCTTAATGATGGAATGAGTTATACCATATATATATATATATATATATATGATGGGATGATTAATCCTAGAATTAATTATCCCGGAATAGCTTGTTACTAACCAAACGACCCCTTCCAGTTATTGTTTTGACCACCCCCTTTATCATCCCTCCATTTCTAATAGAAGTTTGGGGTTTAGCACTGACATGAACAACTTTTATGTACAAATCACTCTGCTCAATTCGGTTATACTTAGATATGATAATAAACTAGCAAAACTATTTTATTTAATAATTTGAATTGCAAGTTTCCCACGTGTAATTTTTGAACCTACAGAAAGGAGGTGGTAAACAGGAGGGGGTTAGTCTCTGAATATTTACTAGAGAAAATAAAAGCAAAAAAATGGATAAAAAGGTTGGTTGGGGGTTGCTCAGATGGTAAGCAACCTCCATTGTCGATCTCAAAGTTATGATTTCGAGTCACCGGGAGCGTAAAAACTGTGCAAGTTTTAAAAATTATGGAGAAAAGGTGTAAAATGCAACAAATGTTCAGTGAAGAAGAAGAGAAAGAAATTGATTTCATATTTCCCAAAATATTCAATGAGCTGCAGTACACTAAGGACTCTTTTGGTAGAGAGAACAAGATAATACTGAATATGTTGTATTAGTAATATTGAGATTAGTAGTGCAGAGATTAATAATATTGGAATTAGTAATACTGAGATTATTTTTATGCAGTGTTTGGTTTGATGTATTAAAAATAATATGTATTGTTATATTTTAAAAAGAATATTGTTTGTTTACAAAAATACCGTTGACATATTATAATTTTGTATATTTTATTTGCTAAAGTTTGTTATTCTTTTTTTAAAATAAAAAGAGTTAACAATATAACTAATTATTTACTTTATAATTTTAAGATTTAATCATTCACTTACAAAAATTATTTTTTTATTATTTTTTCTTTGTTTGTTCATCATTTGCTTGTTGTTTCCACTTTGTGTTGTTTTTAAGTTGGAGAGAGGTACGTATAACTTTTGGATGAGACAATAAAATCATTATTAAAATAAAATTGTATTCTATAAAGTGTTAAAACTAAGTAGAATTTTTTTTCTATGGATATCCTATTTACAGAATTAAAGCTTGTATGCAATTTATTTTTGGATTTTGACCAATAAATATTTTTTTTGAGTTAATGGAGTAGTTTTTTTAGAACTAAAATTATTTGGAGGGATATTATTATTTTGATAAATTGAAAAGAAGTAACTTATATTGAATAAATTGAAAAAGATTTAGAAAAAAATTAAAGAAATTTGAGGAAATTTTTGTAAATAATAATAAAATTTGTAAACTAATTTATTTGAATAAATTTATTGGTACAAATATATAAAAAAATTAAGAAAATAAAAAAATATTTAAAAGAATTTGAGGGATATTCTTGTCTTTATACATACTAATCCCATGGTATTAAAACCCATGTATTACTAGTACCACCATATGTGATGTATTAGTAATACACCCTATAATACCATTTAGGGTGTATAACTAATACATGGTATTAGTAATACATTGGTTCAAAATCCCACCAAATATTGTATTAATTAATACCACACTTAATACATGGACTATTTCTCCTAATACGGCCTACCAAACGACCCCTAAATGTCCCTTATATAGTTGGGAAAGTCCACCAACTTAGTACCCAAATTGGGTTGTTACAAAATGGGCAAGTCCATATAAAAATGCAAAGTATAGAAATAGAAAACAAAATCACTACTCACTACGTAATGCCAACAGCCCCCCTCAAGTTGGAGGGTGGACACACACCCAGCTTGACTAGTAAAAGCTGGTGCTGAGAACCAATAAAAGACTTTGTAAATATGTCAACTAGTTGGAAAGCAGTACGCACATGGGACAAAAAAATAAGACCCTCAGCTAACTAGGTACGGATAAAATGAGAATCAACCTAGATGTGTTTCGTTTGTTCATGAAAAACGGGATTCTTGGCGATGTGTATAGCAGTCTAACTATCACAAAGAATAGGAATACCTCGATTAATAGTTAAACCAAAATCTAACTGCAAACGAACAAGCTACGACAACTCAACAACAAGCTTGCTCATAGCCCTATATTCAGCCTCCGTAGAGGATAAATAAACCACAGGTTGCTTCTTGAATTTCTGACTAAGAAGGCTTCCCTCTAAAGAGACACAGAAACTAATAAAAGAGCGATGAGAATTAAGGCATGCAACCCAATCATTATCACAACAACCCTCCAGAGAGAAATCGGGAGAGTTATTCAAATAAATCCCAACATTAGGAGTCCCTTTTAAGTATCGCAAATCATGCAAGGCAACATCCATATGAGGAACTCAAGAAGACCGTAAAAATTGACTAAGGTATTGTATGATAAAACAGAGGTGAGGTCTAGTATGCGTAAGAAAATTAAGCTCACCAATAAGACTTCTATAGGAGTTTGGGTGAGGCAGTAGAGAACCACTATCAGACTGAAGTTTGACACTTAAATCCAAAGAAGATACCACAGACCTAACCTCAGAACTGTGAAAATCAACAAGTAAACTAGAAACAAATTTCTTCTGGTACAACAAAATTCCATACAAATGATAATAAACCTCAATACCCAAGAAATAATAGAACAGCCCTAGATCCATGATCTTAAACTGCTCACCCTAGGACGCTTTTAAGGCCATGATTTTAGTTAAATCATCCCAGTAAAGATGATACCATCCACATATACAACAAGGAACACAGTGGAATAGGCTGATTTCTTGAAGAAGAGTGAATAATCATTTAAAGGATGGGTATAGCCCCTTGAAAAAAAAGCTTGGGACAACTTGGCATACCATTGTCAAGAGTCTTGCCGAAGTCTATATAATGATTTTTGTAACTTGCAAACTAAAGTTGCAGATGAAAGTGAGGAGAAGAAACAGAAATACCTTGAGGGAGTTTCATGTACACTTTCTCATCCAAATCCCCATGAAGGAAAATGTTATTGACATCTAATTAAAAAAGAGACCAATATTTCTTAATAGCAAAAACAATGAGACACTGAATGGTACACATATTCACAACGGGTGAGAATGTTTCATGAAAGTCAACCCCTTTAATTTGAGTGTCACCTCGAACAACTAACCTAGCCTCGTACCTCTCCACTGACCCATCAGCTTTTTGTTTTATTTTATAAACCCATTTACATCCGATAGATTTATTTCCAACAGGTAACTCTACAACATCCCATGTATGATTAGCTTCTAAAACCTCAAACTACTTCCTTCTGGCCTCTTGCCAGGCTTCACTGGCAGCTGCCTGATTGTAAGAGCAAAGCTCAACTGCTGTAGAAGATAAGGTAGTAGAAACAAAAGTAGTAGAGGAGTTGGAGATGAAAAGACAAAGCTGGACCACATAATCCTGTAGATGAGAAGGAACCTGGTGGTGCCTAAAACTCTTCCTAGGTGCGGAAGGGGAATACGGGACAAATTAGGGAGGTGGAGATAATGACACAGAGGTGGAAAGAATCTATTAAAACAAGGGTAAAACGCTAGATGTCCCCACCCAAAAATCGATAGGTCATGATGGAAATCTTGACAAGTAAGCCTCTCACCCAAACTGATACACACATGGAAAAGATAGAAGTGCCCCCTGTCAGCCCTATTTTGAACTGGTTGAAGCAGCACGCAACGTATGGTGGCATTAAATGACTTTGGGATTAAAAAATTCATTTTTAGAGTCACCACCTAACTTCTTAGAAAAATTAGAAAAAAACCATTTTTATTGTAAAACTTTGTTTTAGTCTATCGAAAACATTTTGAGGTTCCAAGTAAGGGTTTTGGTTACTCGAAGGGAAGGTATTAGGCACCCCTCAGAGCCTATCCGAAGATAGTCCTTACGCTTAGTTTAGGAAAATATTAGAAAAACTTTATTTGTTGTTTTCTTTATACACTGATAAGAAACTCATATTAAGAAAGGAAAAAAAAATTTGAAGTATAAAAGATACGCTACCATGATATACAAAGATATAGTTTATTATAAAGTTGATATGAAATGGGAGAGTAGAAATCTCATATGCGCATTTTATAGGATTCAATGTCTTATAATTTTGTGAAAAAGTTTAGTAACAGATAAGGATAGATATATCGGTGAAATAACTTTAATATCATGGCGAGAAATTATTTTCTTATAAACATAATTATGCATGCTTGAAATAATTTGTGTTCGGGTGCGAATATACATGGGTGTATTTATTGCGAAATGAAAATATATGAGGCATCAAGGCACACTAATTCTTGATTAAGTATATCAACATATAATGACATTTATTTATTTGTTTGCGAATTTTAAAATAGTGGTCAAATAAATTTAATAGCGAAGTATGGATATATGGTTGAAGTAAGGTGCAACCAATAGTAAAAATGATGAAGATACCAAGTACCTTGTATATTGTGGCGTATATAAATATACCTCACGGTTTGGTCTTTTAAAAGCTAGAAAAGGGAAAAGCTCAAGAAAAATGTTAAAATGTCAGGATTACTAACCTGTTGAAATAAAGTAGCGAATAAATTTTTTACCTAAATCCGAATTCAACAACTTGCCTTCCTATTAGTTCAATTCTGAAAATGATTTGTTATTTTAGAAAGTCGTGGAGATTGCTATGCTAGTTCTATTTAAAATATAGACGATGAATTTTATTTTTCTAAAGAAATTAACTAAGTACGATGAAAGATATTCTCAACTAATATCGGTCACGTGATTTCTGCGAAAATTCAGATATTAAGACTATATTAAGACTGTATAGGAACACCGACAAAAAATAGAGTAGTACGGACTTAATAATCAAATGAATCTACCCCATGCAATTTAAACAAGAGTTAGTATTGTAACTCAACATAAAGGTAAATTAAAACAGAAATAACAAAGAAATAATGAATGCGGTTTAGAAACTTAAGCTCCTATTCGAGGGACTCCAACACTCTGCGATCCTAATTACATTGATCTGATGTGGATCAAAAATGAGTTCCGTTGCGAAACACCAACTCCCGGGTTCACATGTAACAGAAAAAAAGATAAAGAATTAGAGAGCATAAACCGCAAGGTGTAGGATAGAAATAAATTGACAAGCCATTCATCAAATCTTCGAAGTCGTAGTTGAGAATTCGAATATCTAGTAGCAAAGACCCCATTAATTTTTAATAAATCGAATATACTAATGTGGGCGGAACTTATTTGAACAAATTGGGGGACGTAAACAACCATTTCACGAGGGGGAAATAAACGTACAAAGATTGTGTCACTGGAGATTCTAGTCACACCATATCTCAGGATTTTGGCATATATTCACTAGGAAGTTGGGATTAATTTTGACCAGTGACCTCATTTTAAAGGAAAGTCTAATGAGCTGACTAATTACATGATTTAATCTTATACAAATGGTTCTCTAAATTGTTTTATTGGTAAGTAAAGGACAATGTTTTTACTATAAGTTACCTTTCACAGAGATCAATAAAAAGGGAGCAAAGACGAGAAACTCATGAGTAGAACCAAGCTGCTCTCTAGATCACGTGTTTCAAAGCCTAACATTCAGCTATTTTGAATGGAAATATAGTAATAAACTAACAATTCTTAGGTAATAAGGTGTGGATAAGTACAAAATAAACTAACACCGCTTGCAACAAGATACTATTACACCAATCATAGACACCACACAACACTACGAATAGAAAACTACAGACATGAAAGACTACTCCCTTTTGTTACCAACGCAAAAATTTCGTAAAAATCAATTAGCAAGAATAAATTCCATTGAAAACGAAAGTTACCAAGACTAAATTTTCCCAAGAAATCACATCGTTTAAAGATGATAATGGTATAAATAAACACAAACCAAAAAAAGATTTCATAGAAATCATTCAATAAAATAAATACCATTAAAAATGAAAGTTGCCAAAATTAAATCTTTCCAGGAAATCACTCTGAATGAAAGCTCAACTAATGAAGTAAGAAGATATATTAACCATAGTCTAATAGCCCCAAGCTTTAGCACCAATTTAGCTTCTTGACACTAATATACAGGCTACGATATCATGTTAACCACGGTAAGTGCCCTGATTCATTCCGCTAGCTCTATAACTGTGCAAACCTTGAAAGGAATTGTATTCTATCATTTTAGAATGCGCTTAATGCATTATGGCCCGCACAAAATATAACAAATTGAAAATTTAACTATCTGTTAGTAACCGCAAGAACAAAGAACAAGCATTTAAGTTTTTTTTTTAAATCTCGAAAGTAAGAAGTATTACTGACACAACTGAAAACCCACAGGCTATTCAAAATCGAAGCACTCTTACACAACAAATGTAAGTTGCATCCCCAAATTAAATGTCTTTCTAGTTTGATAAAATATCCAAAATGGCTATACTTGACGGACTCCGACAATTGGATAAGAACAATGCGATACCAAATCATTTGAAAAACACCTCTAAACATTGCCATATACTAAGATCCAGTAAAGAAGTTGTTCAAACTATTTCAAGTAAATACAATACTTGGCACGCAAGAGCATCGCTCGAGGATTCATCAAAGTCTGAATCTTTCGAGAAACTCATGCTAGAAACTAATCTTATTTTTGCACTACCCCCCCCCCCCCACCCCGAAATACAACACTACCAACAACATAATAGTAGTCCATAATGCCCCAAAAGAACCCGAATGCTATTAACAATAACGAAAATTAAGACCAGGAACCTAGAAATCGTGGCTTAAACAAACAAGAAACTATAAGAAAACATGAAACACCAAAGCAAGGTTTACATTCGGGTCCTTACTATGTCGTTCCAACAATCAAACCAACACCTTAAAAGAAAGCTAATCCACACAGGAAATCACATTTAAACTATGAATCAAATTCAAATAAATCAAATAAGTAGCGAGCCATCAAGATGAGAATAGAGAAGTATCACCTTTTTAGGGGCAGCGAAACTGGGGCTTCGACGATGAAGATTTTTCCGGTGACGACTCAACGATCGAACTCCGACTTCACCAATATCAGAAAGAAATAAAATTTTTGGAAAAACTATTTCTTCTTCAGAAAGCTGATCCGAACCTCTTCGAAACATGCTTTTCTCTCAAATTTCTTGCTTTTTTTTTTTCTTTCCTCTCAGATTTTTTCACTCTTTTTCGCTTCTCAAACTCTCTATGTTTTTATATCGAATTCTCTTGTACTTTTTTATTTTCCACCTTGCTCTTTGGCTCTAATTTTCGATCTTGTTCCACTCGATTTTCACTGATCTTCAATCTCTTTTTTCCTTGTCTTTCCCCTGCCCTCAACCCCTCTATTTATAGGTGCGAATTCGGATTTCAAAATCCATAGTCGAAATCCAGATCTCAATGGAAACCGTAGTGGATAGAAAATGAGGAAATAGGATTCAAACCTTTGAAAGGGATGAATCATCTCTCGATTTGGGTGAATCACAAGCCTTTAATGCGGATTTGAAACCTATTTTTTGTTGTTATACGGATTTGGGGATGATCTTCTATCTTTAAAGGGATTCACGGGCTGGAGGGGATGATTTAGTGGAGATTCTCGCAGATTAAGAGCAGCTATGGCTGCAACGGATGGCTAGGCTATGGCATTTTCCGGGGGTTTGGAAAGGAGAGAAAAAGGAGAAAGGGAAAAGCAGTTTGATTTTTGCTCTGCTTTTGGATGAATTGATGTTGATGGAAGAGCCGTGTATTTTCCTAGGAAGGTGAAGACAGCTGTTTGCCTGCACTGATCTATTGACTGAAATATAGACCGTTTGATCGGACGGTCCGTGTTTTTGATATATATAAATAATAATAATAATAATAATAAAAATAAATAAATAAAAGTAGGTTATAAATCTTATATAATGAATAAATATAAAGAGTTAACTAAAAAGTATTATTTTTTGATCCGTTCAATTTTAATCGAATAGTATAAATTTCAAAAATATATAAAAGGCAAATTAATATATATATATATATATATATATATATATATATATATATATATATAACATTTGAAATTTGAGATCCCTCGGGCTTCAAAATAAATCGACAGATCGGGTCAAATTATATTTGTTAAGTCGGAATGATAAAGTGGGCATAGAAATTATATTGACTTGGGCTGATATCCGGGCTCTTGGCTGAAATTCATAAAATAAGAATTGGGCTTGGGCGAAATAAAAATGAAATTGGGTTATTACCATCTCGAATATTCTTTTTCTACTGAAATTAAATTTATCAATGCTTCCTGCTACCCTAAAATTATTTAAAACTATTATTAGTTTAACGTATATAAATTGCAGACATAATTTGTATAGACATCCGCGACTTTCCTATTAAAAAAATACGTGTATATATATATATGTATATATATGTGTGTATGAAAAATAGTAATATAATAAAATATATAAAAATAAGAATATAATGAAATATATGTACATTTTATAAAAATATATTTTGTGTAATAAAAATATACCTATAAAGTCACAATACTGCCCCAAAAATAAAGTTAGAAAGAATGCGATTGCGACCACCAAAAGATATATATTTTGTGATTGTGATGTCAAATGCTTAATTATTAAAATAACTTTATAAATAAAAATAAATTCCCTTCTTATTCTTGTAGAAATAGAAACAAAAATACCAAATCATATTATTATTTAACTTTGAAAATTATTTAGGGCCAAGAAGCATCGAAAAAATAATTAAAGAAAAAAGGACGAGTCAAAATTGGGTGTCAACACCCCCAAGGTAAGGCTTCTAGAATGAAGTCAAACCTCATAGATATAATAAAAGCGAAAAGAATAAAATCAACACATGCAGCCATAACTCCCATAACCTGGTGTCAACAGTATAAGAACTGCTTATATAATCTCGGAGTCAAACATATCAGAAAAATAACCACAAATAAAAATATCTATCTTCGAACACTAATAAAGACATAACTAATATAGAAAGATAGAGGTGAACTCCAGACATATGAATATCCAACCGCTACCTTGAGAAATCTGAAGGCACCAAAATCAATCAGTTTGAGGCACACCCAAACCAAAAGCTGCACCAAAGGG
The DNA here is from genome assembly GCF_002878395.1 of Capsicum annuum. Classification (NCBI taxonomy): domain Eukaryota; kingdom Viridiplantae; phylum Streptophyta; class Magnoliopsida; order Solanales; family Solanaceae; genus Capsicum; species Capsicum annuum. The sequence goes on from NC_061112.1 coordinate 83,755,541, forward strand.
GTAAAGTAGGAGTGAGTACGATCCACTTGTACTAAGTAGTATTATAGGCCGACTGAGCAAAGTAGAAAATAAAGCATACAAAATACTCACTAAGGGCACGTCACCTACAATAAGAAAATATCCCACAATGGTTGCCCACACTGCTTGCACTAATAGTTCTAATATATCACCTATATTACAAAATCATACCAAGATAGAGAACAAGTATGCATTATGTCATATATAAGTAGAATAAGGGAGAACATGTATATACAAGATCATCAAATATAAGTAAAGGAAGGTAAGACAAATACATAGATGACAAGTCAATATGATAATACAACACAACATAAACACAATAAAGTAAGTGCAATGTATATGATGATAATGATGATTATGTACGAGGTCATCGTACAACCTCTGGGATTGTCGCACAACCCCAGTATACATCTGCAGAGCTAAAACTTCCTAATGTAGGATCCATGAGGGGTTCTCCAACTTGTATACAATCCACATATCTCATATCTACTTTCTAGTACATCTTTCGAAAAGAGTTTTATAAGGTGTTATAATATCTCCTCCCCGACCCTTTACTTGAGGAGGATTTTTATAAAAGGTGTTGCCTTTGTTTCTCAAATGTTGCCACGGTGGTTCCAATGTTTCATGAATAAGTATGATATGAGAATGTAATAATCACAACCAATCACAATGAGTATTTTCACAATCAATCACAGTGATATATTTCCACAACAAACCACAATTATACATTTTCACAACCACGTGAGCCAATATCCATTTATTATTTTTGTTTTATCCATGAATTTCCACATGTCTCATATAACAACAAGTATGAATATATAACAATACACCAATGGTACCACATCAGGCATTTCAACAACACAATACAATTATTCACATATATTCAAGGCCATAAATATCACATAGGACCCCATACGGTCACAAATATCACATAATATCTTAATTTCAAAAATTACATTACATACAGGTCCCCACATGGGCAAAACATACAGGTAGCCATTTTTCATGATTATTTCCCCCTTAATATACATTTTGTACCATCATTTACTATTTAGACCAGTCTAAAAGAGTTAAGCCATAACCTACCTCGAATGCCGAAATGGGTTCGCTACACTTTAAAATCCATGACCTTACTTTTTACGAATGATCTCAAATATCACTAAAAATATCAAATATAGAATCTAGGCATCAAAACAAAACCAATGACACCCATATTGACTATTTTTGGTTCGGGACAAAAACGGACCCCCCAAATGAGATTTCAAAAAAAGAAGGAAAAAGTGTAAATTTACTTCAAAAATATGTTTCTCATATTTTTAGGAACCTACAGCTGAAAATTCTAGTCAAATCGAGTAAAACATGAGGTTCAAATCGAAGAAAAATTATTTTTGAGCTTTTACGGGTAAAATCTTTAAAATTCAGGTTAAAATCAAGAATCAGAGTTGTTTTGGAGGTTAAATTGATGAAAAACTAATAATTTTATGATTAAAATATTTTTAAGTGAAAAGGAGTAAAATTGGGGTTTAAAATCAAGCCCTAAGATTTTTGGAGTTTTGAGAAATTAATCAAGAAATTACTAAGAAAATGATGAATTCTTACCTTAAATCCATGATAGAATCAAGAAATAGATCTTAATCTAGCTTTTCAAGCTCCCACAAGTTTCACTTTTAAGCTCCCACACTATTTTAGAGTTTAACTCCCAGAAGGCAAGATGAAAATATAGACAAAATGGACCAAAAAAGGGTAAAAAGCTGATTTTTATAGCAGATTTGCACCAGATTTTTCCTTTTAAAGTCTCACATGAACTTCGATGGGGTGCCCGATATTCATTTGGAGTCCGATATTTGCAAGTGAACTATGAAACCACACTAAATTTTATGTTTCGGACGTCTTGGCGAAGTTGGATTTTCTAAAAAATATCATTTTCTCAAAGTTGACGACCAAAACTGGAAATCACAACTTTCCAAACCGAGGGTCGAAATGAGATTTAAAAGCCGTAAAATCACACCAAAATATTATAATCCTAAAATCGACATTTTGAATCCGCCGAAAAAGTCAAATTTTCTGTCCGAGGTCTTCTCAATCAAATATGGGTCCCACACTCATATTTTTAATTTTTCAACTTTTCGACTAATAGATCGAAATGAGCTCGGGTGTATCAGGACCCGATGCAAAGGTCTACCTAACCTAAAATTGATATTTCGGAGCTACTGGTATATTCTGTTCAGCCATCCATCGCACGGATCAAAAGATATCCATATAAGTTCAAAGTAAGGCTCTCAAAGCCTATAAAAACCACAATATCACATAAATAGTACCAAAATGCATCGGGGACAATGTCAATCACCCACACCCCAGAAATACCATAATGCAACTATGAGGAGGGGGTAAAATAGTCAAATTACACAAAAACACAAAATTTACATATTTCATCAAAAAAAGTTGGTTGTTACATCATCCACCACTAAAAATCTAGTTCGTCTTTGAACTAAGGCAAAAAAATACTTGAATTAACGAAGAGCTGGGGATAAGAACTATGCATATCAGACTCGACCTCCAATGTAGCCTTATCTATAGGTTGATGTCGCCACTGGACCTTAACCACATCAGTCTAGAGCGCAACTATCTAACATCCCTAGCCAATATGGAGAGCGATTTCTCAACAAAAGACAATCGCTCATCTAACTGAACGAACTCCTAACGAATAACATGAGACTCATTCAGAATGTAACGGCTAAGTATAGAAACATGAAAAACTAGATGAACAACTGATAGATCAGGTGGTTACGCCAACTCATAAGCCACATCACCAATAGTCCAATGAATCTCTAATGGACCAATATACTTGGGGCTAAGATTGCCCCTCTTCCCAATCCTCATCACACCCTTCATGGGTGAAACTCAAAGAAAAACATGACCACCAACACCAAATCTCAAGGAAGGAAGTCTACGATTAATATAGTACTTCTGTCTACTCTGAGCCGCTCTAAGTCTATCCTGAATGACCTAGAATCTATCTAAAGACTCTAAGCAAGTTCGTAACTCAAGGTCTCACCTCTGAAATGTCAAAACAACCCACTGGGGAGCGACAATACCTACCATACAACATATCAAAATAATCCATATCGATACTGGAATGGTAGCTGTTGTTATATTCAAACTCAGCTAAAGCCAAATACTGCTCCCATTGGCCACCAGAATTATAAAGCATGCGCGGATTATATCCTCCAAAACTTGGATAGTCCGCTCTAACTAGCCATCAGTCAAGGGTTAAAAACTGCGATAAGATCAACTTGAGTACCCAAATTATCCTGAAAAGTCTTCCAAAAGTTAGATGTGAACACAAAACCTTAATTTGAAATAATAAACATCAGCACACCATACAGACGCACAATCTCATGAATGTATATATGGTCCAACCTTTCAGCACTGAAGAAAACCTGACAGGAATGAAATGAGTTAACTTGGTCAATCGATCCACGATAACCCACACACTATCAAAACCATGAGAAGTATGAGGCAATCCAGTACCGAAATCTATAGTGATCTGCTCTTACTTTCACTTGGAAATAGGTAATATCTGAAGCAAACCATCGGGTTTTATATGCTTGGCCTTCACATACTGAAAACATAGATAACAAGCCATAAAATTTGATATATCTCGTCTAATACTGCCCTACCAATTGTGTTGTCTCAAATCATGATATATCTTAGTCATACCTGGATGGATTAAATATCTGGAATAATGGGTTTCCTCCAAGATAAAGCTAATACAGTCACCCACTCTCGGCACACAAACTCGACCTCCAATCTACAAAACTCCATCTGAATCAAGTGAGGCTTTGTTAGCCTCCCCACTCAACACCTTATCTCGAATTAGCCTAAATCTAACATCATCAAAATAATGAGCTCGAATCTGCTCCATCCAAAATGATCTAGACTCCACAAATTCCAAAACACGCCTAGGTTTCAAAATATAAAGACTAACCATCTGGTTAGCTAAAGACTAAACCTCTAAGGTTAAAGGCCTCTCCTAGGTCAAAATATGCGCTAAGCTAACCATGATAGTAGACTTTTGGATCAAGGCATCCGCAGTCACATTGGCCTTGCCCAAATGGTAGAAAATGGTCAAGTCATAATCCTTAATCAACTCAAGTCAACGGCACTGCCTCATATTAAGATCTTGCTGGGTGAATAAGTATTGAAGGCTATTATCTGAGAAGATCTCACAACTGACTCCATATAAGTAGTGTCTCCACAACTTCAAGGAAAACACCAGATCATAGGTAGGATAACTCCTTTCATGATGCTTCAATAGACGTGATGCATAAGCAATCACCTTGCCCTCCTACATTAACACAACACCTAAAGTATTATAAAAGGCGATAAAACACACGCCCTCCCTGGAAAAAGTCAAGATAAGATCTAAAGTCAACAAATCCTTAAGCTTTTGAAGGCTCTCCTCACAAACATTAGACTACTAAAAAAAAATCTTCTTCTTGGTCAACTTGGTCAATGTAGCTGGAATAGAGGAGAAACCCTCAATAAAACACTAATAATAGGCCGCTAAGCCAACAAAACTCCGAATATTAGTGGGCGAATGAAACATCCTAGGATTTGGACCCTTGAAAATTTCCAAAGTTTGGACCCTCTTTCACTTGGTACGACTCAAGGGAGTCACTCGTGGCCTTGGTTACGAGTCGTAGGGTACCTAGGTGGTCCAATCATACCATAGTCCATAAGGATAGCTTAGCTACTGCCTAAGTTATGAATCATATGGGTAAGATTCATATGGGAGCTTACGAGTGGTATTGGACAAGTCGTATAGTGCATGTTTGAGTTGTCTAGTGTAATTTGTCCATCATACAGTTGGTGGATACGATTGAGGTTACCATTCATACCCTTAAATATAAGTTAGAGAGGGTAATTCATATAGAAACCAGTAGGTATGGTATTGGGAAGGTTGGGTACGATTTGGGGTACCACTTGTACCCTTCGATACGAGTGGTAAGGGGAAAGTCGTAACCCTAGACGTGAATTATTTTAATTTATAAGCCAAGGGTAGTTTGGATATTTCCTACTCCTAAACCCCCTTTTCCTCATGTTATATAACCTTCTATGGCCTTCCATAACACATATAAAAGGATCATAACACTTTAAGTATCCACTAAAATACTCTCTTAGAAGATTGGAGGCTAGGTTTTCTCATGTGTTCTTCAAAGGGGATCAAGAGTCACGTTTCTCTTCAGAATCTTCTTTTATAAGGCATGTACTCCTTACCTCATTGTTATTTCAATATAAAGGCATGCGTATTTTATTTTAAATATTGGTTTATGAGTCATGAATGGTGGATTTTGAAATATTATTGACGGTCTTTATGCATATGATTTGGTATTGGTTTACACTATATTTTTACATGTTTTTGATAATGGTTTGCATATATAGTTGGTTGTTGGTTATAGTTTACCTAATGGGGTATTGATTAACCCTAATTATGGTGATTTACATGTTGGTTTTGGTATTGGTAAAGTTTTGCCCTCAACATGTTCGATAAAATACCTCAAAGAATGTTTTTACTCTATTGTTGACGTTTTATTGGAACTCTTGCATTATTTGGTTTGACAATGGAACCTTAATGAGATTTGGATTATTTATACATTTTAAAAATAGTTTAAATGATATAAATGCTTAAAATTTTTGGCATGGCCTTAAATGGTTTGGAATGGTTTAAACATTAAGGTTTTGGTGGTCATGGTTGGTCTATTTTGAAAACCTTATGGGATACATGGAAATACCTTAAGTGAATGCATTAATGGAATTGGTTTAAATGGTTTACAAAGGTTAAAGGCTAATTGGTTATGCTTGTGTAGGACATGGTTGTCTCCCAAAAGGTTAATATGGTAAATAGAAAGGGCACTTGAGAGTCCCCTTAACCTAAATAGTTTGTCTATGGATAAATCTTGCAAGTATGGTTGGTATGATGATACCACTAATAATTGGCCTTGGTAATAAATGGTAATTGGATTGTTTGGACATGATTTTTAATCTGGGTATTAATGGCGAGATGTGTAACTAAGTCATGGAAGGTGAAGTTTCGGGGGGACCGAAACTGGAAACTCATATTTGCTGATATGAGGGGTCTTTAATGACCACATGCGAGTGTCATATTTTATATTGGAGGGATGTATTATTCATCCCATGGGATATTTCCTGGTCGTGCAGCTACACGCACTGGGACCCTTTTAGCAGGGGAAGCTGAACCCATAAGGCTCATGGGTGTGGTTAAACGGCAAGGTTACACACCCCAGGTAAAGGTTTTAAATACATGGTAAACTCGGTTCCCTTTTTTGGCACACATATCTATGTATAGTTGTATGCATACGAATGGTTTTACTTAGTTTTATAAATGACATTATTTTATCCCTATATAGAGTGTATACTAGTGTTTACCCACTAACCCATCTACTGGCAGTTGTATACCCACGCTATGTAAGAGCTAGCCATTCTACTCCTCTTGCTTAGTGATCGGATTTGGGTACAGTTGATGTTGGATTGAAGTGGTGAGCTTCTATAGTCTGAAGGCATCTATTTTATGTCGTGGTTTACTTTACATATTTCTTGTCCTCCATAAACTTTGTTTTTTGTCTATGGTCGGGGGCATGTCCAGACTAGGTACTCTTTGGTTGGTCTAGAGGCTTTGTATGGACAACTGTGGACTTGGGTATGGTATGGATGGTTTATGTTATTTATACATACATTGGCTTATTATAAATACTTTTGGTCTATGGTTTCCACATTAGTTTGGTTGGTCATTGGGTGGACAGACTTGGTTGGGTTGGTCTCGATTATAAACTTATCCCAGAATAACCACATGGATAAATGCACTATCTTGTTATATGTTTGGAATTCAACTGACTCAAGGTATGATTTTGGTGGTTGGGTTGGGTAACGGGGGCGGTTCCCGATCTATGTTGGTCTTGGGATTGCCTATTACGTCTAGGCCCTAGTTCGGGCTGTGACAGCGAAGTAGGTCTGGCCCAATAATGAACCGCTGCAACCTTGGCTGGATCAACCATAATACCCTGGATCAACCATAATACCTTCCTTAGTCACCACATAACCTAAGAAAGAAATAGACTCCTACCAAAACTCGCGTGTAGAGAACTTAGCATATAACTTCTCAACCCTTAATCTTTGAAGCACATTTCGCAAATGCTCTTCATTACCAACCTCACTCTTAGAATAAACCAAGATATCATATATAAATACAATAAAAAAGAAGTCAAGATATGGTCGAGATACCCGGTTCATTAGCTCCATGAACGCGATAGGGGCATTAGTTAACTAGAAGGATATGACCAAGAATCATAATGACCATATCGAGTCTGAAAGACTGTCTTTAGAAAATCCAAAGCTCTAATCCCCAACTAGTGATAACCAGACCTCAAATCAATCTTTCAAAAAACTGCAACACCCTAAAGCTGATCAAACAAATCATCAATACGAGGAAGAGGATACTTATTCTTAACCATCACCTTATTCAACTGTCGATAATCAATACACATCCGCATAGACCCATATTTTTTCTTCAAAAATAAGAGAGATGCACCCAAGGTGAAACACTAGGTCAGATAAATCCCTTATTCAACAACTCCTACAACTGATCCTTCAGTTCCTTCGACTCTATTGGGGCTATCCTATTAGGAGGAATAGAAATAGGTTTGGTGCCCGGTTTAACATCAATAGCAAAATCAATATCTCGATACGGAGGCATACCAGGCAAGTCCATAGAGAACACATACATAAACTCATAGACAATATGGACAGAAATCAAGAAAGGAGTCAAAACAACACTAGTGTCAGTAATATGAGTCAAGTAAGATAAACATCCTTTTTCGACCAATTTATGAGCCAAAACATAAGATATAATCCTTTTAGGACCCGAATGAAGTGCACCCTTCCAACCTATCCTTGACACACCCGGCGAGGCTAAAGTCACGGTCTTAGCAAAACAGTCAAAGATATCATGATAAGGAACCAACCAATCTACACCTAAAATAACATTGAAATATACCATATCTAACACAAATAAGTCTACCAAAGTCTCATGCCCCAAAAAAGTCATAAGACAAGATCAGTGCACCTGATCCACTACTGAAGAATCACTTATCGGGGCAGATACACGAATAGGCATGGCAAGAGGCTCACTAACAGAACCAAAATTGAAGCAAAATACACAGACATTTAGAAGAAAGTCAATTCGAGATCAAATAATACGGATGCAGTCTGAAACAAATAAGGACGATACATGTAATCACAACATCAGAAGCCTCTGCCTTATGTCTGGTTGGTATATCATAACACTGACCACGACCCTTAACTGGCTGAGTATCCTTATGACCACCATCGCAGGCTCCACCACCTCTACCTCTCATCCTCTAGTAGTACCCCTACCCATCATAGCTATAATAGGAGTAGCCCAAATCACCCAGTGGGGATAGTCCCTGGCCACATGGCCCATCTCATCATACACAAAGAAATCTCAATAACCAACCTCAATAAAAAAAGTAAAACTGGGTCCAAACGATCATCCTGAACTGCTGAACTAAAAGATCCACCACATGAACTCTGTAAAGCCACCTACACTGGCCTACTTTGGTATCCACAAAAACCTCTAAAATTTCTGCCTTGATAGGTCTGACTCCTGAACTCATCAAAATGTCACGCATTCTTAGCGTCTCCCTAAGATGCATAAAGAATACCTTCTGTCATCTTAGCATGATCCATAATATTCTAAAAAAATCCCTAACACAACTATTTGAGACGTAGACAACTGAAGGGAGACATCTAAATCCTTCATAAACTTTTGAATCTTCTAAGATTCGATGGAAATACTGGCATAGGAATATCTGGACAAGGCATGAAAATGTGCCTCATATTCTACAACGGTCATAAAGTCCTTCTCCAGATGAACAAACTCATAATGCATCCGATCTCTCAAATTATAAGGCACAAATCTCTCTAGAAAGGCATTAGCAAATTGATCCCATGACAACTCAGGAGCATCAACAGGCCTACAATCAATAATTGATCTCCACTAATCTTTCACAGTATCTCCAAACTGATAGGCTGTATAAGAAACAACATCCACATAGAAAGAGTGAAACACAACTCAGAACATAAGGTATAAAAGAACTCCGCACAATAAAGAATAAAATGAGAGAAGTTTCTTAAAGATGTCCTATAGCCTCTCGAAGTTAGATATGGAAGTTTATATACCGATTCGTGAGACTCTATTAGACATCCCATTCTTACATTATTGAGACCAATGAACCTGACTGCCCTGATACCAATTTGTCCTAACCTAAAAATTGATAGATCATGAAGGCACTTGTCGCGATGAACATTGAAAAGTGAGCCTCTCACCCAAACTAATATACATGAGAAAAAGATAGAAATTCCCCTAAGGTAAGGCTTCTAGAACAAAGTAGAACCACATAGATATAATAAAAGCATCAAAAATAAAATCAACACATGCAACCATAACTCCCAAAACCTGGTGTCAACAGTAAGAACTGCTAATATAATCCCTGAGTCAAACACATCAGAAAAATAACCACAAAGAAAAATATCTATCTCCAAATATTAATAAATACACAACTAATACAGAAAGAAAAAGGTGAACTTTGAATGTATGAATGTAAAATCGCTACCTTGAGAATTTGAAATCGCCTAAAATCAATCAGTCTGAGGCACACCTGAACCTAAAGTTACACTAAAGGGTGAAGTAGGAGTGAGTAAGGTTCACTTGTACTTAATAGGTATCATAGGCTGATTGAGAAAAGTAGAAAATAAAGCATGCAAAATACACACTAAGGGTACATCACCTACAATGAAAAAATATCCACAATAGTTGCCCACATTGCTTGCACTAACAGTTTTAATATATCACTTATATTACAAAAACACAACAAGATAGAGAACAAGTATGCATTATGTCACATATAAGTAAAACAAGGGAGAACATGTAGATACAAGGTCATAAAATACAAGTGAAGGAAGGTAAGACAAATACATAAATGACAAGTCAATATGGTAATATAATACAACATAAACACAATAAAGTAAGTGCAATGTATATGATGATGATGATAATGATGATGCACGAGGTCATCACACAACCTTCGAAATCATCGCACAATCCCTCTATACACCTACGGAGCTAAAGCTTTTCGACATAGGACCCATGGGGGTTCGTCAACCCGAATACAATCTACAATCTCATATCTCCTCTTCGGCATATTCCTCAGAAAGGATTTTATAAGGTTTTATAATAGCTCCTTCCCAATACTTCCCTTGAGGAGGGTTTTTATAAAAGGTGTTTCCAGTGTTTCTCAAATGTTGTCACGGTAGTACCAATCTTTTATGAATGACTATGATATGAGGATGTAATGCCCACAACCAATCACAATGAATATTTTCACAATCAATCACAATGATATATTTCCACAACCAACCACAATTATACATTTCCATAATCATGTGAGCAAATATCCACTCATTATTTTTGTTTCATCCATGAATTTCCAAATGTCTCATATAACAACAAGTATAAATATATAACAATACACCAATGGTACCACATTAAGTATTTCAACAACATAATACAATTATTCATATATATTCGAGGCTATAAACATCACATAGGGACCCCACACAGTCACACATATCATATAGTATCTCAATTTCAACAATTACATTACATACAGGCCCCCACATGGGTAAAATGCATAGATAGATATTTTTCATGATTAGTTTCCACCTTTAACATGTATTTTGTACCATCATTTACTATCCAAACCAATTTAAAAAAGTTAAACCATAACCTACCTCGAATGCTGAGATCGGTTTACTACACTTTGAACTCATGACATTAGTTTCCAAGAACAAGCTCAAACATTACCAAAAATATCAAATATAGAATCTACGTATAAAAAAAAACGACACTTATATTGACTACTTCTGATTTTGGACCAAAACGAACCCCCATAATAAGTTTTTAAAAAAGAAGGAAAAAATTATAATTTTTCTTTAAAAATATGTTTCCCATATTTTTATAAACCTACAGCTGAAAACCCAAGTCAAATCGAGTAAAAAATGAGGGTCAAATCGAATAAAAACTATTTTTGAGCTTTTCTGGGTAAAACATTTAAAATTCGGGTTAAAATCAAGAATCAAAGTTTTTTTGGAGGTTAAATTGATGAAAAAATAGTAATTATAAGATTAAAATATTATTTAAGTGAAAATGAGTGAAATTGGGGTTTAAAATCAAGCCCTAAAATTTTTGAAGTTTTGAGAAATTAATCAAGAAATCACTAAGAAAAGGATGAGTTCTTACCTTAAATCCGTAATAGAATCAAGAAATAGATGTTATTAAAGCCTTCCAAGCTCCCACAAGCTTCACTTTTAAGCTCCCACACTATCTTAGAGTTTAACTCTCAAGAGGCAAGGTGAAAGAAAGGATAAAATGGGCCAATAATAGGATAAAAAGCTGATTTTTATAGCATATTTGCACCAGATTTTTCCTTTCAAAGTCCCACCCGAATTTCAACGGGGTGTCCAAGATTCGTTGGGATTTCGATATCTGCAAACAAACTATGCAATCACACTAAATTTGATGTTCCGGACGTGTTGGCAAATTTATATTTTTTTAAAAAATATTGTTTTCACAAAGTTGACCACAAAAATTCAAAATCACAATTTTCCAAACCGAGGGCCAAAATGAGATTTAAAAGCTATAAAATCACACCAAATATGTTGCCACCCTAAAATTAATATTTTAAATCTGCTGACAAATTTGAATTTTCCATCCGAGGTCGTTTCGCCCAAATTTGGGTTCCACACTTATATTTTCAATTTTTAACTTTTTGATCAATAGGTCAAAATGAGCTCACATGCACAGGACCTGAACCAAAGGTCTACCTAGCCTAAAATTGATATTTTGGATCTGTTGGCGTAGTTCGTTCAGCCATCCATCACACGGATCAAAAGATATCTACATAAGTTCAAAATAAGGATTTTAAAGCCTATAAAAACTACAATATCACATAAATGGCACCAAAATGCATCAGAAACAATGTCAATCACCCCCACACCCCGCAAATACTATAATGAAACTACGGAGAGGGATAAAATAGTCAAATTACACAAAAAACACACAATTCACATATTTCATAAAAAAAAGCTAGTCGTTACACTAGAGGAGTCAGGAAATGGTAGATTTGGAGCAGTAAAGATAAAATCGTCAGGTATAAGACAGGGAGAATAACCAAATATGGAAGTAGTGGGAAAAGATAAAGGAAGAGAATAAATAAAAACAAACTCGTGAAAAATAACATCTCTGGAGATAAGAATAGATTTGGTTTTAAAATTGTAGAGTTTATATCCCTTTTGGTCAAATGGATACCTTACAATAACACAAAGGACAACCCTTGGCTGAAATTTATCTCTTTGACATTTAGGCACTGATACATAATACAAACAACCAAAGGGCTTCAAGTGGTCATAATAAGGGGCTTTTGATACGAGTATGACTACGAGGATGGATGAGAATGAGTGTGTATTGAATCCGTCCAAGGAAGTACACAAGTGAAGTGTACAAGAGGGCCTAAATGCACTAAAAACACCTCCTAAGTTACACTTGATGGGCACCTCACCCTTGAGGGGTACTGTGGTTATTTTGTATTCTATTTTGTAATACACTATATATAGAACCTCTTAAGGTTGTTAGTCTGAGATGTTTATTGATATTGAAAGTTGTAACACTTGAAGAATATTTCTCTCTTGTGAGAAAGGCCTCTTTGACAAAAAATATTGTAATTAGTATTTCCAACTTGAGTGTGAAATCATTCGTGTTGGATTCATGCTTGGAACGTTAGGTGCTAGAGGAGGTTGAGGTCTTTCTTGTGCTCACCAAAGATATAGGTATTTGTAGTGTGTAGTGTTAAGGGTCCAAGAGTGGAATAGGCTTTTGGGTTCTTATAATTATACCTTCACTTTATTTATTTATCCATCTATCTATCTATCTATCCATCCATCCATCCATCCATCCATCCATCTATCTATACATTTTTTGTACTCTTTGTTATTGTTCTAGTCAAAATTGTGTGTTGTTATTTCCGTTGTGTTATTGTGCATCTTGTTCTTCATCTTGTTATCATGATACTCTCTTTGTTAGTTTGTGGTGGCTATTTTGGTGTCAAATACACCATTGTTATCTCATATTGTTGTTGTCGTAGTGAATCCGAGAGTGGTCTCCAAAAAGGTCCTCGGATCCTTAAGATTAGTGGACTGATTTGGAGTGTGTTTCTTGTATTCCAAGTTTTTATCGTATTATTTGGTATCGGATCCATCTTTGGTGTTGTTCTTACAATACCAATCTTAAGCTTTCTTGCTAAGAAAATAAAACAAATGAAAGAAGAAAGATGTGTTCTTGAGCTTGAGATCTTGGCCGAGAAGTTGAACTTGTTGTTGTTGTATCTTGGATGAATGTTGTGTGTCTAGGTCTAGGATTTATTTTTCTTGTGTTGTTTCAAGTGTTAGTATTCTTGTCCATTAACACTTTGTGTCGATCTAGATTTGAGCTTTAAAAAAATTGATGTTATTGCTATGAATAAGGCCATGGCCGTATGTTGAAGTTGTTGTTCTTGGATGAGTGGACTTGTTCTTATAGTCTTGGTTGGACGTTGTTGGTGTTGGTGTTGATCTTGATAAAGTTGTTGTTGAGTTTTTTACTTTCATCACAACCTTCACCCTTGCTAAAATTGAAATACAACACCAAAAACAACCTTGGTCATGTGTTGACACTAAAATTAGCCGTGATGTGTGTTGATGTTGGCCGTGGGGTAGAAATTGTTGTTGTGTCATTGATGTGTTCTTGAAGGTTGTTGTGGTTTTCATCTTGTTCTTCATCTCATCTTAGAACTTAAGACAACCAAAAGTGTAATATAGATTCAAAAAGGTGAACCTACAAGTTGTAAAGTTGTTTGTGAGAAGACTTGAGGCATCACTTCCTTGACTTGACATCTACTTTTCAACCACTTTTCTTGTTTCAAGGGACCTTATTTTAGTTAAATTGTACAAAGTCAAGTCTCGCCTTTTGAAGATTAGACTTAAAGGAGATTCAAGAAATATACTTTCCCTCTAAAACCAATTGTTTACATTACATAGTTACTAAAGTCTGTAAACTTCAACTAGTGACTAATTGTGGGGCTGCGACCAATGGTATGCTTCCACGTCATCAAGTTACTATTCACACATCATTTTTGAGCTCAAATTTTAGATTTTCTTAGTTTTTTTTATTGTTCCGTAGTTTCACTAGTACTCATCTACTAGATTCTTAGTTAGTCTTTGTGTTTGTTCATTCGTGTTTAGCGTTTGTTGTGTGCTTTTTTTCTCTTTTGTGAATTCGTTGTGTCATGTTGGTTCAAGTCCATAAAAAAATTTCTTTTGAGTCAACTCAAACAAAAATTTATTTCGGGCATAGATAGACTCATCCCTCAATCACTCACGAAGTATAAGCCGACTTTCAACAGTTGCGAAACCAAGTGTGAGGTAAAACCAAGAGTAAGAGTGTGGTGAGGTATTTTGACCTAATAAGTTTGTTTTGTTGTTTGTTGTTGTCCTTTGCTTTAGGTACCATGGCGTCCACTAATTTTGATGCTATGTTTGATCGCATCAACTGTGATCTTGAAGAAATGAAATGGCACGTGAAAAGGCTACGCCAATTGTTACCTAAACTTATCCCACAAAATCCAACTTCCCTTGTCCAAGCACCTTGTGATGAGCGCTTCCTAAAGGAAGAGGTGGGCTACCCCAACCCACACCAAGGTAAAGAGGAGATTGAAACATCTTTTGTACTTGATAATGAACTTATAGAGAGTGAAGCACTTGCTAGTTCCAAATCTGTCTGTGAGATAGATCGTGCTCTCTTTAGGTTTAATGTTTTTTTTGCAGATGATATAAACACTCCTAATGAGCCTAGTGGTGAAAATGATGGTATAGCTTTCTTTGAAGGCTATATCCGATATGCTAACCCACTATGGTGTGGCAACATTCCTCCAAAAGATGGAAATCTCTTCTTGGAAGATGAGAGTACTCTTATGGGCAAGGAATGTGTAGTCTCGGAAATGAGTATTCTTGGCAGTACTTTTGGTGTGCATGATGATCAATTTACTCTTAAATGTAGTTCACTACTTGATCATGTAAATGGAGTGCTTAAAAATTCTCAAGTTAGTAATGGTGTCTATAGAATTGATCTTGATAATGCACATGTCTCTTTGAATATTTTGTGTGGTAAAAGAATTGCAATTAGTTTTGTTAATAGAGATCATGTGCATGAAAATGTTTTTCTGTGTGAATGTGGGAGTGACATTCTAGGGAAAGGAAGGGATAGCCTCGGCTTAGGCCTTTGGCTAATTTTTCCATTTGATCCTGGTACCATCTTTGGGTGGGAAAGGATGACTCTTGGCCTATTTTTCTTTTATCTTTATGCTTTTCCAAGCCACTATATTTGTAGCAATTGTACTAATCTTTTCATGATTAAAACAAAGGACTCGAGGCTATACTTCAAATTTTTCCTGCCTCGGCATGGAATGTTGATGTGTTATTTTTACTAACCCTAACCCCTCATGTCATAACGATGTGTGCTTATTTGTCTTCTCTTGATTTGCAAGGTATGGATTTGAGGTTGAATCTTTTCCAAAAAGGGGAGGATGATATGAGTATGACCACAAGGATGGACGAGAATGAGTGTGTATTGAATCCGTCCAAGGAAGTGCACAAGTGAAGTGTAAAAGAGGGCCTAAATGCACTAAAAACACCCCCTAAGTTACACTTGATAGGCACCTCACTCTTGAGGGGTATTTTGGTTATTTTGTATTCTATTTTGTAATACACTATATATAAAACCTCTTAGGATTTTGTCTTAGATGTTTATTGATATTGAAAGTTGTAACACTTGAAGAACATTTCTCTCTTGTGAGAAAGGCCTCTTGGCCGAAAAACATTGTAACTAGGATTTCCAACTTGAATGTGAAGTCATTCGTGTTAGAGTCATGCTTGGAACGTTGGGTGCTAGAGGAGGTTGAGGTCTCTCTTGTGCTTACCGAAGAGATAGGTATTTGTAGTGTGTAGTGTTTAGGGTCCAAGAATGGAATAGGCTCTTGGGTTCTTAAGATTATACCTTCACTTTGTCTATCTATCTATCTTTATATTTCTTGTACTCTTTGTTGTTTTTCTAGTCAAAACCATGTGTTGTTTTTTCCATTGTGTTATTGTTTATCTTGTTCTTCATCTTGTTATCTTGATACTCTCTTTGTTAGTTTGTGGGGGTTGTTTTGGTGTCAAATATACCATTGTTATCTCGTATTGTTGTTGTCATAGTGAATCCAAGAGTGGTCTCCAAAAAGGTCCTCGGATCCTTAAGATTAGTGGACTGATTTGGAGTGTGTTTCATGTATTCCAAGTTTTTATCGTATCAACTTTTCCATATAACAATTCTAAAGGTGTCTCATTGGAAAGAATTGAAGAGGGAAATCTATTTATTAGGTAAGCAGTTAATAAGAAATCTCCCCAAAAACTTTTAGAAAGATTCTATTTAAAAAATAAAGCTCTTGAAGTTTCCAGGAGGTGTTTGTGTTTTCTCTCAACAACACTATTTTGTTGAGGTTTTTGTGTTTTCTCTCAACAATACTATTTTGTTGAGGTGTATGAGGACAATTGGTTTGGTGTATGATTCAGTTACCTAAAAAAACTTTTTTGATAGATTAAAAGAACCACGATCGAGGGTATTATCTCTTTTAATGGTTTTACTGGTAGATTAAATTGAGTCTTAACCATAAAAATAAAGCTTTAAGTATGGAAAACACTGCTTTTGGAATTTAACAAATGTGTCCAAGTAGCCCGACTATAATCATCTACTTTAGTCAGAAAATACCTGGCACCAGAATATGTTTGTGTATGGTAGGGCCCCCATGTGTCAATATGGATAAGTTGAAATAAAGAAGTAGATTTTGATGAACTGTCTGTGAAAAGTAATCTAGCTTGTAAACCCAAAGGATAAATGTGGCAAACAAAACATTGTTTCGGGGACAATTCAGAGGATATAAAAGGTATGCACTTCATTTTTACAAAAGGAATATGTCCGAACTTGTAAGGCCAAATTACATCAACATTGTTTACATTTTCCATAGATTATGCAACAGAAACATATGAAGGAAATAAACTAGTATTTACAGATTCATTTAAAGGAAATAAAGGAATAACATTCATAGATGGTGCAAAATTATTCCAATCTAAAATTGAGTGACCATGTTTAGTTGAGAAAGCTGTGTCCATAGTGGAAGAACATGAGAATGAGTTGGGAAAGTGTTGAAGGTGGTACAGTCCTTGGTGCAGCTTACCAAGTACCAGAAGTTTCTTATTGGAAAGGTCTTATATCAGGCAGGAAAAAGTAGTGAAGAGATCAAAACTATTAAATTGTTGAATGAGTTTATGCACAAAAATTAGATTGTACTTGAATATAGGAATATAAAGTATCCGTTGGAGAGTAAAAGTTGAAGAAAGAGAAAGAGAACCTGTAGAGGTCACCTTCACCCTATATCCATTAGGTAATGTAACTAAGTATGGTCATATGGTTGGTTGCTCCTGAATCTACTATCCAAATGCTTCTAGCTACACTAGTTAATATACTGGTAGAATAAGAAATACCATTAAAATTAGGCAAGTAAGAAGAACTACCAACCAAGTTAGTAGATCCTATTAAGTCAGAGTGAGGACTAGCATTTGAATCAGCAAGATTGCACTGTTGCGGAAACATAAACAACTGGGAAGATTGCCCCTTAGTCAAACCAGGAACCAAACAACCTTGATCAGAAGAAGAAGGTTTAGATATAGTATACACAGAATTCTGGTAAGATGTGGACTCCACATTAGCAGCAGTCCCAAACTTTCAATTTTTGGTGAACTTAAAGTTGGGCAAAAATCCATGCAATTTATAACACTGATCAATGGAATGTCTGGGTTTCTGGCAGTATTTGTAAGTGAGAAGAGTTTTAGCATAAATCGAGTGGTCCTTCAGAGTAAAGTGCCTTGGAGGTGGTTGTGGATGTTGAGATAGCTTGAAATTCAATTTTGCATGAAAAGAAGCCATTTCAGAATGATGTTAAGCCTAAAGATTGACTTGTCGTTGTGTTTCATCTTGTAAAAGAATACTATAAGCACTATCAATAGAAGTCAAGGGGTTCATCATGAGCATGTTTCTCCTCACACCAACATAAGCATCATTAATCCCTATAAGAAATTGGCATAGTTTGTTTTCTTTATCTTCCTGGTTTAAACCTTGTTTTATAGCACATGTGCACTCATTATTGTAATTTTTACACATCGAACCCAGATTATCCCATAATTTTTTTGACTTAGTGAAATAATAAGCTATGTAAAGTTCCCCTTGAGATATAGAAGGTAGTTCCTTCTTCAACATAAAAACTTTGGTTCCATTTATAATGCCATATATTTTGTTAATCTATTCCTATATACTCAATGCGGTCTTGAAATACTGCACACTAGCAGTAATTTCTAGTGACAAGGAACTCATTAATTACGACATCACCATGTTGTTACACCTATCCTAGAGTCGCGCATGAGCGGAACCTTCAGGTGGCCTAGGACAGGAGCTGTCAATAAATGTTATCTTACTTTTGGCTAACAAATATGCAATTATTCCTCTTTTCCATCTCCTAAAGCTAATGTGCTAGCTTTCTGTTAGCATATTTAAGGCTTTTAACTCAGAATAATTATAGATTCTTAAGTAACTATTGTTATTTTTGATTGTTTTCTCTTTAATATTGCAGTAAAGTCAAGATGCAAGAAAATCAACGATAATGAAATCAATAGAGATGAAATTAGAGCAAACAGACATCAAAGTATAGTTGACGACTTGTCTGATAAGTCGTCAAAGTAATAAGTCATCAAAGTCATCATCTACCTTAGGTAGTGTATGGGAGTCAGATTTTGAAAGTGACGACATCTGCTGATAAGCCATCAACTTTGTGATAAGTATCAGGATTACCGTCAGCTTTAGGCAGTGTTCAGAAGCTGAGTTGAAGAAGTGATAACATTCTATGATAAGTTATTAGATCTTTGATAAGCCATCAAAATCGTCATCAGCTGAAGACAGCGACATATCAAATACAGAGAGAAGTTGACGACATATCTGATAAGCCGTCAATCCCCTGATAAGTCGTCACATGTTGTCATCACCTGTGTGATAAAAAGTTGTATGTTGTGGTTTGCTTCCAAAATTAGGCTAAGTAATTACGGCAAAGTTGAAGGTTTTCGAGGGCATCTTGAACTTCACGACATTAATCCATTTTCTCTCTAGTTTTTAAGGCTTAAGATCTTGAACTTATTCGAAAAACTATTTTACTTCTCTTTGGTCTCTAAACTTGGATTACAATTTTTAATTCTTTGATTTAGTTGTGGGATATTCTTCTTGAATTTGGGAAGAGAATCAATTTCTGACTACATCTTTTGTAAGTTTAATCACTTTGAATTATGAATTTAGTTATTGTTATAACTTTCTTTCTCATGTGGAACTAAAACCCATAACTAAGGTTGTGGGATCTATGATTATTCCTTTGTGGATTTTATAGTTGTTTAGGGTTCGAGTGATTATGGGAACATCTTGATAATTCCTTTGTAATGATTTTTTTCTATTGGTTACAAGCAACAGATCTAGCCTTATGTTTGTTTGCTCGAACTGAGAAATAAACTAAAGGTAGTGAATTATCAACAAGGATTTAGGAAGGTTAAGTTCTCATCTAATGATTAATGTTGTAACAAGATTGATCAACTCGAGATAAAATCAGTATGAATAGAATATTTTCTTAAGTTTGAGAGAATTAGGGAGTTCAACATCTAGGTAGGTTGAGCAACACTTAGATGGACTGTCGAAACTAATAATTTGGTGTTTCCCACAAGTCATGAGAATCCAGTACTACAACTATCATTCAATGAGGGGTTAATAATCACAGTGATCACAACTCTAGTATCTCTATATCATTGACTTGAAATATTGCAGTTTAAGCATTGAGTTCTGAAGTGAATTGAAGTGTTAATAACTTTTGTTCAATCATAAAAAAAACCCATTTTATCATTTCTTATCATTTATTTGAATTTAACTTGTAGCTAGTGTTTCAAATTAGTTTAATCGCCATTCATATTGTTCCTTGTGGATTCGACCCCGACTCAAAAGTTGGATAAATATATTGATGAGACTGCCTTACACTAAATTGACGTATAGGTTAAGCATTATCAAAAATGGAACGTTGTCAGGGAACAATTTGGTGTATTGAGTTGGTTTGGAATTTTAGCCTACTTGCTTGAATTCAAACTTGTAAATATTTATTTTTAGTTTTCTTTTATTTCTTGTGTTAGGTAGATTTTTATTTTAGTTTACTTATTACTATGACATCGTGGAATGACCATGATCTTGATGGTTGAAAATCTTATCTTGATGATCCATGTCCATATTGTGATGGACCTCACTTTTGGCAAGATTGTAGATATGCTCCCTGGAGAGAGATGTGTGCATCATTTTCATCCTATCGGGAGTATGATTGTTCTTTATGTGATGGTCAAGATGGACATTGGAGTGATTGCCCAAATACCCCCTCCCTCTATTGTGCTAACTCAAATTCTAGTTCTTCTTATGAGTTTTATAGGTCTTATGGTTAAGAAAAGGAAGAATGAAGCACCGGAAAGAGTGGCATTGAAGCTATATTTTAATGAATATTGTATCTCAAAAAAGAAATGTATGATATCGTATGTGATATGCATCAATACATGAAGCTAATAATTAATGAGGAGATGGATATAGAGGTCAATCATTCAAAGAATTTTTCTATATTATGTTTAGATGATATCTGGTCTGTAGAATCATTTAAAATAATGTAAGAGTGTGAAGATTAGGAGCAAGAATCCTATATTAATGTTGAGCTTGATGATGAGCAACCCTCGATGATTTCCCAACCAACCGAACCAACCATGAGATATGATGCCAAGATTGAGGAAATGGTGCTAGAGGCAAAAGAAGAAACCAAGCCAATCTTTTATAAAGACTCTAGTCCAATTCGGGGTGAAGAGGTTGAGAAGGATGTAACTCCGAAATCAGGGAGAAGACCTCACTCGAATCACTTTTCAATATTATGCTTGGTGGATGTGATGAAAGTCGAATTACCCAAGCAAATGATGAATTTTGGAAATGAGGAGGAAAATTCCTATATTTTGGAGTTTATCTTTCCGAAAGGGTATAATATAACCCCAATCTCGAAGGCCAAGAAGCTTAAAGATCGATGTCCATTTAGTGGCTTTTTAAGATTCTCACATTGCCAAATTATCCCACACGAAAGTTCGATTCAAAATTAGGCAAGTGGTTCAAGTCTTCGAAGTGGCATGATAGAACTTTCCTTATCATGCTCTCATACTTGCCCAATGCACCTCAAAGATGTAAAGATCGAAAGATGGGCCGATGATTCAAATCATCTAAGTGGAGGAATAAATGATGAAGGACTTTCAAGTATCTTGATGAATTCTGAGTAGTCAAGATAAACTAGTCGTGCCGTGACATTAAATCAGGAGCTTCTTGGGAGGCAACCCAAGGTATTTTGTTATTTGTATTTGTATTATGTGATTGACATCAGATCTCTGCACCTATGGTTCCACAGGTATATTTCTAACTCTCTTATTTTAGTTTGACGCATTGGGGATATTGCATGATTTTAAGTTGAGGGTGGGGATACTTATGGGTGTTGATGTCCTCTTGGGGTTCTTTTTTGCCGTACCTCTTTTCCCTGGAGTCTTGTTCCTAGTAGAGATGGCATATTTAGGTGTATTGTGTTTGTTTTGTGATGTGTTGTGGTTAACTGGGGGAAAAATAAGTATCTAGGACAATTGACATATTTTTGTTGATTTTTCTTGGAATGATAAATACCTCTCCAATTATCTATCTGGTATATGTGTGTGTGTATCTATATGTAACTACTGTGAATCTTTTTCTAGCATTAGTACTATGGACATGATAATCACTGCTAACAATTGCATGAACCGAATGGGTAGTAGTTTGTGATGTACCTTTGTGCCATGTGTGTGTGAGATACTACCTAGTTTTCGTTATGTGTTAAATCCAGAACTTTTTTGGTTAGTCTTGCCTTGGTTGTAGGATAGCGGTTAGGAAATGATCATAGACTGTTGTTGATATTAGTCCACTTTTATCCTAAATGACCTTCCATGTGTGAATAATGTCCCTTGATCCTGGTTTTGAGCCTGAATGCCTATTCTTTTTATTATACCTATCACCTTCCCATTTGTATCACAATGAACCTGTTTTGGCCCTGGTCCTCCTTGAACATTGTGCCCTTTGACTTAGGCAAATAACCTAAGTTGAGGGTAGCTATCATAGGGGTGCGTGATTTAAAGTGCGTATGAAGAAGGGTAATAAAAAATATACAAGGCTGGGCGTGGTAGAAAAAGAATCAGAAAAGAAAAGTTGTGAAAAAAGAGAAAATGAATGAATAAAAACTGCACCCAGCTTGAATGTGCTTTAATCAAGAAAAGGAGAAAATAAGGTAAAGGTTGATAAGTGAGACCCCAAAAATAGTGTAGTGCCAAGGAGGCTTAGTTACTTTAAATATCCTTGTGTAGCATACCAGCCCCTAGCCTACATTACAAGCTGAAGAAAAGTCCTATAGTGATCTTAACTTAATTGTCTGAAAGCTTCGATAATGAAAATAAGGGCAAGCTTATGATATTTGGCATACATTGACTGTAACTTCTTTCTAAGAGTGAGTGTCTCTTGGCCTTCCCCGCATTTACATGATTGAGTTCACATATGAGTGAGGAGGGACTTCTTTATTGTAAGGGCATATCGGTTGCATTGCTAGTTACCTACTTGTTTGGGAAGTGTAATTTGTATATAGGCATGGTTATTGTTGTTAATTTGATGCCATATCTTGGTTCCCTTGTGTCGCATTGTTGATCTTTATTGATATACACAGTTGGATTTGGAGTGATTGAACTTGGAGAGTGTAATGTGTTTGGAGCTAAAATTGATGATCAACTGTCATAGGTATCTTATGTTTTACTTGGTTAAGCATCATAGTATGGTGTCATGTAGTTGCTTAAGGATAAGCAATTGCTTTCAGTTGAGGGTGTTGATGTGCTAACTTTTTGTTAGCACATTTAAGGCTTTTAACTTAGAATAATTGTAGGTTCTTAAGTAACTATTGTTGTTTTTGATTGTTTTCTCTTTGATATTGCAGTAACGTCAAGATGCAAGAAAACCAGCGACAATGAAGTCAATAAAGATGAAATTGCAGCAAACAGACGTCAAAGTATATTTGATGACTTTTCTGATAAGTTGTCAGCTCTGTGATAAGTCGTCAAAGTCATCATAAACCTTAGGCAGTGTATGGGAGTCAGATTTTGAAAGTGACGACAACTACTGATAAGCTATCAACTTTGTGATAAGTCGTCAGGATTACCATCAGCCTTAGGCAGTGTTCAGAAGCTGAGTTGAAGAAGTGACGACATTCCGTGATAAGTCATCAGATCTTTGATAAGCTGCCATACTCATCGTTAGCTGAAGATAGCGACATATCAAATACAGAGAGGAGTTGATGATATATCTGATAAGTCGTCAACCCCCTAATAAGTCGTCACATGTTGTCGTCACCTGTGTGAGAAAAAATTGTATGCTGCGATTTGCTTCCAAAATTAGGCTAAGTATTTAAGGCAAAGTAGAAGGTTTTCGAGGGCATCTTGAACTTCACGACATTAATCCATTTTCTCTCTACTTTTTAAGGCTTAACATCTTGAACTTATTTGAAAGACTATTTTACTTCTCTTTGTTCTCTAAACTTTGATTTCAATTTTCAATTCTTTGATTTAGTTGTGGGATATTCTTCTTGAATTTTGGAAGAGAATCAATTTCTGACTACATCTTTTGTAAGTTTAATCACTTTGAATTATGAATTCGGTTATTGTTATCGCTTTCTTTCTCATATGGAACTACCCATAACTAGGATTGTGGGATCTATGATTATTTCTTCATGGATTTAATAGTTGGTTAGGGTTCGAGTGATTATGGAAACATCTTGATAATTCCTTTGTAATGATTATTTTCTATTGGTTGTAAGCAATATATCTAGCCTTATGTTGTTTGCTCGAACTGAGAAATAAACTAAAGGTAGCGAATTATCAATGAAGATTTAGGAAGGTTAAGTTCTCATCTAATGATTAATGTTGTAACAAGATTGGTCAACTCGAGATAAAATCAGTATGAATAGAATGTTTTCCTAAGTTCGAGAGAATTAGGGAGTTTAGCATCTAGGTAGGTTGAGAAACACTTAGATGGACTGTCGAAACTGATAATTTGGTATTTTCCACAAGTCATGAGAATCCAGTACTACAACTATCATTCAATGAGGGGTTAATAATCATAGTGATCACAACTTTAGTTTCTCCATATCATTGTCTTTAAATATTGCAGTTTAAGCTTTGAGTTCTAAAGCGAATTGAAGTGTTAATAACTTTTGTTTAATCATAAAAAAACCCTATTTTATCTTTTCGTATCATTTGTTTGAATTTAACTTGTAGTTATAGTTTCAAATTAGTTTAATCACCACTCACATTATTCCTCGTAGATTCGACCCCGACTCCAAAGTTGGGTAAATATATTGACGACGACTGTCTTGCACTAAATTGACGTGTAAGTTGAGCGTTATCAAAATCCTACACCAAAGAAATGTATATGTACTAAAGACGTTCCAGGAACATCAGAGGAGTACAATAAAGGAGGACTAGAGGAATATACTCGCAATAACACACTCAACCAATCGACAAACAATCACCTCAAAATTCAAATAAAGATGTAGAGGATAAGGAAATGAAGTAAAAAACAAATCCACAACCTGAAAAAACACTTTATCGGAGAAGCCGACTGCACATTTGAGGATACCTGAAAAAATACCTTCTGATCGTAATCCTAGATCGGAGAAGACTACTGCAAATGTGAGGATATTTGATAAAAATACCGTCAAATCAGAATATATTATATTTTTTGTTACAAATTCCGTTAGAGATCAATAAAATATTGCACTTTTTTGTCAAAAATTCTGATAGATATCAACAAAGAAGGATCAAAATTTGAAAGAAAATGCAGAGGATAGGATCGGAGAATAAAATCACTAGAATTTAGCAAATTTCCTCTCTGATACCATGTGAAAGTTTCAAAAATTATAGAGAAAAGGAGTAAAATACAATAAGTGTTTTGTGAAGATGACGAGAGAAAGAAACTGATTTCATATTTCTCAAAATATCCAATGAGCTACAGTACAATAAATGCCCCTTATATAGTTGCGCAAGTCCACCTACTTAGTACCCAAATAGGGTTGTTACAAAATGGGCCAGTCCATTTAAAAATGTGAAGTATAGAAACTGAAAACAAAATCACTACACACTACGTAACGCTAACAAAAATGAGAGTTCTCATGGAGGAGTAAAAAAAATAAATGGAGGTGGTTGACATATCCATTCTTATGTAAAATAAATAAAAAGGTTAACTATACTAAACATTCCTATAATATTTTTTTGTTTCAGATATAGCTAGAAATAGAGCCAGGAAAGATCAAGGGGTTCACCTAAAGGAGTTTAGGTGAAAAATATAGTGCCTATAGATGATTAAAATTTTATTTTTTTTTATATATATAATAGGTACTGAACCTCTTTTAGTTTAGTAGTATGTTTATTTTTTATTATTTAGACCCTCTTAATGATAATCCTGGCAGATCTAGATATAGTCATTGATTTTAAAATCAAATAGTTACACCCAAAAGATACTATAGAAATTCTAAACATACACCCGATATATGAAGTATATCATTAAATAACTACATATATTAAATTATAAATTATTAAAAATAAATGAAAATTATAAATAGAAAAATGGCAAAGCTATTTTATGAAATTTAAAAGAGAGATAAACATTGGTTGAAAACTTTTATTCACACATTTGATTAAAAAAAAGCAAAATATATTTTCTGAAATATGTCTTTTGAAACTCTTGAATAGCAAATAAATACAAATAATATAAGAAATGTTATGAAATATAAAATAAGAACAAGAAGAATAGAGAGAGAAGAGAGAGTGATTCTTATTTCACTAGAGGAATTCTTGAGGGGTTCAATTACAATGAAAGAAAATTCTTTTATTTATAAGGAAAAACTAACTTTGTTCCAAAAGTTGGGGTTTCTAGCTTTTCCATAAATATACATTCACTATATATGATAATACATTCATAACACCCTCCCTTGAATGTCTAATTGCTAAATAATGGTCCTCGTTAAATCTTTACTAAAAAAATCCAATGAAAGAAATCTGGTGAAGGAAAAAGAGTACACATCTCTAATAATACGCATATAGGCTGCCTCATTAAAAAACTTACAAAGAAAATCCAGTTGTACAAAATCTGGTATGGAAAAAAAGTACAACACGTATTAACTTCCCCTAATGAGAATATCCTTGCACCTTTACATCCTGATCTTGTGCACCATCTGTATGAAAGTTGCAGTTGGAAGAGATTTGGAGAATAAATCAGCCACAGTTTCACTTGAATGAATCTATTGCACGTTAATATCACCATTCTTTTGGTGCTCATGCGTATAGAAAAGCTTTGGCGAAATGTGCTTCGTTATCTCCTTTATTAATCCTCTCTTAAGTTTTGCTCTGCATGCTGCATTATCTTCATATAAAATTATGGGTACTTTTTCACATTTCAAATAATATTTTTCTCGAATGAGATGTATCATGACCTCAACCACACACACTCTCAACTTGCTTTATGAATAACTATAATCTTAGTATGGTTCAATAAGGTGGCTACGATAGGCTTCATTGTAGATCTCCAAGATATGACAGTACCTCCACATAT
Source organism: Capsicum annuum (assembly GCF_002878395.1). Lineage (NCBI taxonomy): Eukaryota > Viridiplantae > Streptophyta > Magnoliopsida > Solanales > Solanaceae > Capsicum > Capsicum annuum. The sequence goes on from NC_061112.1 coordinate 83,782,605, forward strand.
GAACACATAGCATGTTTGAGACCAAACTTTATGCGGGTAAGATAAATACCCAACATCAACATAACCAACAAGATCGAGACTGCAATCTTTAGAACAAAATAAGTTCATATCTTGATAATCCCTTTTAGGTACCGCAACATATGTTTGATTCCATTCCAATGTCTCATAGTAGAAGCAGAACTATATTTTGCTAACAAATTAACCAAAAATGTTATATCATACCTTATAGTATTTGCAATATATATTAGTGCACCAATTTCACTAAGATATGGTACTTCATAATCAATCTAATTTGGTATATTTCTCATTTTAACAAGTAATCTATTGCTTTTGAAAACTTCTCCAAGAGTTCCAATAATTTTCAAATTGTTAATTTATGCAATATAAGGATTATAAATAAGTTTACCAGAAACTTTTATATGTTACAAACATTTTGAGTCCTTAAAAAGTTTTCATATAAATATTGTCAAGCGACAATATTCAACATTTCATGTGTGACATCTTCAAGTTCTGCATTGCAAATCAAATAAGTTTTATGCTTATCAAGATGCATCATTTCATGAAACTTGATAAATATTTCTACTTTAGCATGTTTAAATAAACATAGAATTCAGATCCTCATAATATTTTATAATATTGCGCCAACATTGTATCAAAGATATTATCGATGATATATAATTTTGTATCAGTTCACAATACGGCATAACATTTTGAGATCTCATCACTTTATTATTTTCAGGTATCTGAATCTTTCATAAGGTTGCATGAAGTGTTATATCGTAGGCTCTTTAAAATGCATTGTCTCTTTATTATGATCATTTACTCCTTATCTCTTTCAACGATTATTTCATTTGAAATCGATTGGTCTACCACTCTTTACATATGTATAGACTTTGTCCTTTAGGAACACACAATAGGAGTAATTGCAGCTTAAATATAAGATTAAATTTGAGTTAGCAAATGCTTCCGGTATTTAACTCAAACTATCTTTTGAATGAGGAACTAATGATAATTTCTAACATACTTCATAGCTGCTTATAATCTCCCCCTTATATTTGGAAAACTAACATACATCCTTTATCTTCTTTGAGAAATCCATCTTTGTGTATCATGGTATATTCACTAACCATATACCGCACATTAAAATTATTAGATGGAAAATATGTAGTTTATGATGCACGAGGTCGCCACACTACATCTGAAATCGTCATACTATCCCCGTATACACCTACGGAGCAAGCCTCCCAATGCTGGACCCATGGAGAGTTTCGTCAACCCGTATAAAGTCTACATATCTCCTATATCCTCCCTGGCACATTTCTCTGGGAGGGTTTTATAAGGTGTTACAATATCTCCTCCCCGGCACTTCCCTCAAAGAGGGTTTTATAAAAGGCATTGCCAGTGTTTCTCAAATGTTGCCACGGTGGTACCAATGTTTCATGAATGGGTATGATATGAGGATGTAATGCTCACAAACAATCACAATGAGTATTTTCACAAAAAATACAATGATATATTTTCACTACCAACCATAATTATATATTTTCACAACCATATGATCCAATATTCACTCATTATTTTCGTTTGATCCATGAATTTTTGCATGTCTCATATAACAAGTATGAATGTATCACAATACATCAATGGTACCACATTAGGCATTTCAACAACCCAATAAAATTATTCACGTATATTCAAGTCCATCAATGTCACATAGAACCCCACACAGTCATACATATCACATAATATCTCAATTTCAATAATTACATTACATATAAGCCCCCACACGGGTACGACACATAGATAGCCATTTTTTGATGATTAGTTTCCACCCTTAATATGCATTTTGTATCATCATTTACTATCTAGCCCAGTCTGAAAGAGTTAAGCCAAAATCTACCCTGAAAGTCAAAACTTGTCTGCTACACTTCATACCTACGATCTTACTTTCCACGAACGATCCCAAACTCCACGAAAAATATCAAATATGGAATTTATGCGTCAAAATAAAATCAACGACACCCACATTTTTAGGAACCTACGGACTTTCGAAATGAGTTCTAGAAAAAGAAGGGTAAAATCGTAACTTTAATTTAAAAATGTGTTCCCCACATTTTTAGGAACCTACAGCTAAAAACCCAAGTCAAATTGAGTAAAAAAATGAGGTTCAAGTCAAAGAAAATCATTTTTAAGTTTTACAAGATAAAATCTTTAAAATTTGGGTTAAAATCAAGAATCAGAGCTGTTTTAAAAGTTAAATTAATGAAAGACTAGTAATTATAAAATTAAATATTATTCAAATAAAAAGGAGTGAAATTGGGGTTTAAAATCAAGCGCTAAGATTTTTGGGGTTTTGAGAAATTAATCAAGAATTAGAGTAAGAAAGGATGAAATCTCACCTTAAATTCATAATAAAAGGATGAAATCTCACCTTAAATTCGTAATAGGATCAAGAAATAGGTATTAATCTAACTCCTCAAGCTCCCACAAGCTTCATTTTTAAGCTCTCACACTATTTTAGAGTTTAACTCTCAAAAGAAAAGGTGAAAGAATGGACAAAATGGGCCCAAAAAGGGGGTTAAAAAATTGATCTGCTATAGTGCAGATTTTTCTAAGTCCAAACGGACTTCGACGGGGTGCCCAGAATTCATTCTAGTTCAATAGATGCAAACAAACTATGTAACCACACTAAATTCGATGCTCCGGGCTCAATGGTGATATCAAATTTTGAAAAAAAAAAATATTATTTTTATAAAGTTGACCCCCGAAACTCGAAATCACAATTTTCCAAATTGAGGGTCGAAATGAGATTTAAAAGTCGTAAAAAAACACCAAACATGTTACCACCCTAGAATCAAATTTTTGGATCTGTCGGAAAAGTCATATTTTCCATCTGAGGTTATTTCAATCAAATGTGGGTACCACATCCATATTTTTAAATTTTCAACTTTCCGACCAACAGATCAAAATGAACTCGGGTGCACCGAGACCCGAATCAAAGGTCTACCTAGCCTAAAATTTATATTTCAAAGCTGTTGGCATAGTTTGTCCAGCCATTCGTCGTACGAATCAAAAGATATATACATAAGTCCAAAATAAGGCTCTCAAAGCCATAAAAATCACAATATCACATAAATGGTACCAAAATACATCAAAAACTGTGTCAATCACATCCACACCCTAAAAATACCATAGTGCAACTATGAAAAGGAATAAAATAGTCAAATCACATAAAATTATAAATTTCACATCATAAAATTTTCAGGTCGTAACGTCATCCACCACTAAAAATCTAGTTCGTCCTCGAACTAAGGCAAAGACATACATGAATCAATGAAGAGCTAGGGATAGGAACTACGCATATCACACTCAACCTCCCAAGTAGCCTCATCTATAGGTCGATGTCGCCATTGAACCTTAACCATATGGATAACTTTAGAGCGCAACCGCCTAAAATCCTTACCCAAAATGGAGATTGGTTCCTCAACAAAAGACAACCACTCATCTAACTGAATTGAATCCCTATGAATGACATGAGACTCATCAAGAATATACCAGCAAAGCATAGAAACATAAAAAACTAAATAAACAACTGATAGATCAGGGGGTAAAACCAACTCATAAGCCATATCACCAACAGTATGAAGAATCTCAAATAAGCCAATATACCTAGGGCTAAGTTTTTCCCTCTTCTAAAACCTGATCATACCTTTTATAGATGAAAATCGAAGGAAGACACAATCATCAACACCAAATCTCAAGGCACGAAGTCTATGATCAGCATAGCACTTCTGCTTACTCTGAGCCACTCTAAGTCTATCATGAATGACCCAGAATCTATCTAAAGACTCATAAAGCAAGTTTGTACCTCGAGGTCTCACCTCTGAAACATCAAACCAACCCACTAGAGAGCGACAACGCCTACTATACAATTCCTCGAAAGGAGCCAAGTCAATACTGGACTGGTAGCTGTTGTTATATGCAAACTCTTTGATACAAGTACAACTAGCTTAAGACCATTCACACGTAGCCAAGCTCAGGAGTTACAAAAACTTCAAGTCATATTTATACAAATGGTCGTGTGTGAGTATGTAATTAATTCATCTAAGGGATTTTATGTTTTGAAGTATGAAGAGGGGCTTTGAAGTGTAAGTTTATTACACTCCAAAAAGTGTAGTAACACCTTTTTTTAATTACACACCAAAGCCACACAAGACAAAGGCTAGAATGGTCATTTTCCTTTTATTTTGTGGAGTACTATAAATAGACAATATTAGGGCTATTTCTTAAACTTAGTTCATTATTGATATTTTTACTACACAAGTCTTGTAATATGTGAGAACTTCTCTCTCTTGTTCTTGAGAGTGAACCCAAAACTAGACAATAAAGTGTAATAACACTTTTGTTGTTCTTTGGCTAGAAACTTAGGGTCTTGAGGGTCATGACTTCCTCTTGATTCAATTAAGAATTTATGTAAATATCTTTTAGTCTTAGGGTCCTAATCTTCATGTTAGGGTTCTTAGATTTTAGGATATTTTGTGTCGAATTACTATCCATCATTTTGTAATCTTGTTGTTTGTTTCTTGATATAGTGAAGCCGTGTGGGGCTCTTTCGATTCACTATAGTTATTGCAATCTTGTGTTATTTATCTATCTTGTTGAAAATTGTTGTTGTTGACTTGAAGACCTAGAGAAGCCGAGTGGGACCTTTGATTCTCTTGTGATGTTGTTCTTGTTATTCTCTTGATTCCTTATTGTAAGTTTGAACTTGTATCACTCTTTTAAAGCCAAACGTTGCTCTCACTGGCCACCAAAATTCATCACGCATGTGCAAAGCATATTCTATAAAACATGGATAGTCCGCTCTAATTGGCCATCAGTCTGGGGGTGAAACGTTGTACTTAGATCCACCCGAGTACCCAACTCATCCTGAAAAGTCTTCCAAAAGTGGGATGTGAACACATGACCTCGATCTGAAATAATGGACATCAACACACCATAAAGATGCACAATCTCACGAATGTAGATACGTGCCAACCTCATAATACTGAATGAGACCATCTGACTTGGTCAATGATCCATAATGACCTAAACACTGTTAGAACAATGAGATGTATAATACAAACCAGTCACAAAGTCCATAGTGATCCGTTCTCACTTTCACTCGGGTACATGCAACCTTTAAAGCAATCTACCGGATCTCATATGCTCGGTCTTTACCTACTGAAAACATAGGAAATGAGCCACAAAATCCTCTATATCTCACTTTATACCATCCTACTAGTAGTATTGTCTTAAATCATGATATATCTTAGTCACAGCTATATGGATGGAATATCTGAAATAATAGGCCTCCTCCAAGAACAACTTAATCCAATCACCCACTCTCAGCACACAAACTCAGTCCCCAATCCTCAAAACTCTATTTGAATCAAGTGAGGCTTCATTAGACTCCCCACTCAACACCTTATCTAGAATCAACCTCAATCCAACATCATCAAACCAATGAGCTTGAATTTGCTCCATCAAAGAAAATCTAGCCTCCACAAATTCCAAAACATGCCAGGTGTCGAAATGTCAAACCTAAATATCTGGTTAGCTAAAGACCAAACCTCTAAGGCCATAGGCCTCTCCTAGGTCAAAAGATGTTCCAAGATACCAATGCTAGTTGACTTCTGACTCAAGGCAGCCGCAACCACATTAGCCTTGCCCGGATGGTAGAGAACACTTAAGTCATAGTCCTTAAGTGAATCAAGCCAATGATGCTTCCTCATATTAACATCTCACTGGGTAAGGAAGTATTGAAGTCTATGATGATCTAAGAAGATCTCACAACAAACTCCATACAAATATTTTCTCCATAATTTCAAGGAAAATATAACTTTGCACAACTCTAAATCATGGGTAGTATAATTCCTATCATGAGGCTTCAACTGACGAGATGCATAAGAAAACACCTTGCCCTCCTGCATCAACACAACACCTAACCCAATACCTGAAGCATCACAAAAGATGATAAAACTTACTCCCTCTCTAGGCAAAGTCAAGATATGAGCTAAAGTCAACAAATTCTTGAGCTTTTGAAAGCTCGCCTCACAAGTATCGAACTATTGAAAAGAAATCTTCTTCTAGATCAACTTGGTTAATAAAGCTACAATGGATGAAAACCGTTTAACAAAACGCTGATAATAACCTGCTAAGCCAATAAAACTTCGAATCTCGGTGGCCGAAGTAGGTCTAGTCCAATCACGAACTGCTGTAACCTTGGTTGAATCAATCATAATATCTTCCTTAGTCACCATATAAACCAAGAAAGAAACAGACTCCAACCAAAACTCATACTTAGAGAACTTAGCGTACAACTTCTCATCCCTTAATCTCTGAAGTGTAATCCGCAAATGCTCCTCATGCTCAACCTCACTCTTGGAATAAAACAAGATATCATCTTTAAATACAATAACAAAAGAGTTAAGATACGATCAAAACACCTAATTCATCAGCTCCATGAGCACAGCAAGGGCATTGGTGCCGAAGAACATGACCAAGAACTCATAATGACCATATCGAGTCTAAAATATTATCTTTAGAGTATTCAAAGCTCTAATCCTTAATTAGTGATAACCGAACCTTAAATCAATCTTCAAAAATACCACAACACTCTGAAGCTGATCAAAAAAATCATCAATGAGAGGAAAAGGATACTTATTCGTAACCGTCACCTTATTCAACTGATGATAATCAATACACATTGCATAGACCCATTCTTTTATTTCACAAATAAGACAGGCGCACCCCAAGGTGAAGCACTAGGTCAAATAAATCCCTTATCTAATAACTTTTACAACTGATCTTTTAATTTTTTCTTGATCCGAATATATACTAGGCAAGTCCGTAGGGAACATATCCATAAACTCACAAACAACACATACAGAATCCAAGGAAGGAGGCAAAACAAAATTGGTGTCACGAATATGAGTCAAGTAAGATAAACATCCCCTCTCACCTAATTTATGAGCCTTAACATAAGATATAATCCTCTTAGGACACGAATAAAATTCACCCTTTCAAGCTATCCCTAGCACACCCAACGAAGATAAAGTCATAGTCTTAGCAAAATAATCTAAGACAGCATGATAAGAATCCAACTAATCCATATCCAATATAACATAAAGATCAATCATATCTGACACAAGCAAGTTTACCAAAGTCTTAGGCCCAGTAAAAGTCACAACACAAAATTGATGCACCCAATCCACCACTAACGAATCACCTACCGGATAGATACACGAATAGGCATGACAAGAGGCTCACTTACAGAGTCAAAACCTAAAGAAAAATACACAGACACATAGGAAAACGTTGATCTGGGATCAAATAATACAGATGCAGGTTTGAAATAAATGGGGTCGATACCTGTAATCTTAATATCTGAAGTTTTTGCCTCGGGTTTATCTGGTATAGCCTAGCACTAACCACGACCACCAACTGCCTAGGTGGATTCATGACAACCAACTACCTGATTGGCCCCATGATCACCCCCACGAGATCCATTACCTCTGCCTCTCGTACCTCTGGTAGCACCCTTACCCCTCACAACTGGAATAGAAGTAGCTCAAATAACCCAGCGAGGATAGTCCCTAGCCACATGGCTAATATCATCATACATATAGCAACCTATATGATTAGTCTCAATAGATAAAGGTACAACTGGGCCCAAACAGCCACCTTGAACTACTGAACTAGAAGACCCACCACTTGAACTCTATAAAGCTACCTACACTGGCCTACCATGGTATCCATGAGAACCTCTAAAATCTCTACCTTGAGAGGTCTGACTCCTTTACTCACTAAAATATTGCGCCTTCTTGGCTCTCTGAGATTCACTAAGAATACCTTTGATCATCTTAGCATAATCTAAAATACTCAGAAAAGAAGCCCTACGCACAATTATCTAAGATGAAGCCAACTGAAGGGAGACATCCAAACCCTTTACAAATTTATGAATCTTCTCAGACTCAATGAAAATGCTATCATGGGAATATCTGGGTAGGGAATAAAAATATTCCTCATACTCAGCAACTGTCATGGAGCCTTGATCTAAATAATCAAACTCATCTCACTTGCGATCTCTCAAATTGAAAGGCACGAATCTCTCTAGAAAAGCCTCGACCAACTGATCCTAAGTCATCTCAGGAGAATCATGAGGTCTACAGTTGACAAACGACCTCTATCAATCTTTCACTACATCTTTCTAAAGAGTATAAGCAACTCTATGAGACTCGAGCTATCCCAAATTATGCAACTTTTCTCAGCAATCAATCAGAAACTCGTAAGCATTCTCGCCTACTGCGCCACCAAATCTAGGAGGACCCAATCGATAAACCTCTTCTGATCCTAAGAAGACATCATTGTACTAGCCAAGACAGGAGGCATAGTAAATCTGATAGGCTGTGATCCGATCTAGAGAGGTAACATATATGATGTCTGGACTGTTGCTATCAAAACCCTATAGTCAGATGTCGGTATGAATGTGGAATAAAACTCGGGGTCTGAGGAGTGCCCAAACTAGAAACAGGTGTAACAGCAGGATCCATACTCTAAACTGGAGGAATAACCAACATAACTAAAAGAGAACCCTTTAAATGGGTCAGTAAATGCACTAACAATCCCTCTAACGCTGGGGCAGATGAACTATAAAGAACTAGAGTAGGACCTATACCTCCAACCTACTTAACACGAGGCTCAAGGGAGAGTCCTATAGCACTCTTCCTAGATGGGGCTGAACTATGGGGGCATCCCCTTCCCCGAGTCCTTCCATGACTCGAGTCTCGCTTTTCGGGTGAAGGCTCTGCATCAAAGTCCCGCGGGACCTAGTCAACAATATTTGTGCAAAAAGAGTGAAACCTAATTCAAAATACAAGATATGAAAGAACTTTGCACGATACGGAATAAAAATAAGAGAAGTTTACTAAAGACATCCTAAAGCCTCTCAAAGATAGATACGACCGTATACGTATCGATCCGCGAGACTCTATTAAACATCCTATTCTTACACTATTGAGACTAATGAAACCTAGTTGCTTTGATACCAATTTTTTACAACCCTAAAAATCGATAGGTTATGATGTCACTTGTCGCAACAAACCTTTGCAAGTAAGCCTCTCACCCAAACTAATATAAATAGGGATAACATAGAAATTCCCCTAAGGTAAGGATTCTAGAATAAAGCCAAACCACATAGATATAATAAAATCAGGAAGAATAAGATTAACACATGTAGCCAAAACTCCCAAAACCTGGTGTCAGCAGTATAAGAACTACTAATACAATCTCAGAGTTAAATACATCAGAAAAATAACTACAAAGAAAATATCTGTCTCCAAACACTAATAAAGACATAAATAATACAGAAAGATATATGTGAACTCTGAACTTACGAATATCCAACCGCTACCTTGAGAAATCTGAAGGCGCCTAAAATCAACTAGTCTAAGGTGCACCCGAACCTAAAACTGCACCAAAAGGGTAAAGTAGGAGTGAGTGCGATCCACATGTACTCAGTAGGTATGATAGGACTATGGAGCAAAGTATAAAATAAAGCATACAAAATACACACTTAGAGCAGGTCATCTGCAATCTGAAAATGTCCCACAACGATAGCCCATACCGCTTGTACTAATAGTTTTAATATATCACATATATTAAAACAACACACCAAGATGGAGCATAAGTATGCATTATTTCACATATAAGTAGAATAAGAGAGAACATATAGATACAAGATCATCAATACAAGTAAAGGAAGGTAAGAAAAATGCATAGATGACAAGTCAATATGGCAATACAATACAATATAAACACAATAACGTAAATGCAATGTATATGGTGATGATGATGATGATGCACGAGGTCATTGCACAACCTCTGGGATTATTGCACAGTCCCCATTACACCTACGGAGGCAAGCCTCCCAACACAGGACCCATGAGGGGTTCGTTAACCCTTATATAATCAATGTATCTCATATATCCTTCCCCGTATATCCCTCAGGGAGGGTTTTAGAAGGTGTTATAATATCTTCTTTCTAGTATTTCCCTCGGTGAGGGTTTTATAAAAGGTGTTACCAGCGTTTCTCAGATGTCACCACTGTGGTATCAATGTTTCATGAATGAGTATGATATGAGGATGTAATGCTCACATACAATCATAATGAGTATTTTTACAACCAATCACAATGATATATTTCTATAACCAACTATAATTATACATTTCCACAACCACATGAGCCAATATTCACTCATTATTTCTGTTTTATCCATGAATTTTCATGTCTCTTATAACAAGAAGTATGAATATATCACAATATACCAGTGGTACCACCTAAGGCATTTCAACAACAGAATATAATTATTCACATATATTCAAGGCTGTCAACATAACATAGAACCCCACATGGTCACATATATCACGTAATATCTTAATTTCAACAATTTCATTACATATAGGCCCCCACATGGGAACAACACATAGATAGCGATTATCATAATTAGTTTTCACTCTTAACATGCATTTTGTATCATCATTTTCTACCCAGCCCAGCCTAAAAGAGTTAAGCCATAACCTACCTCAAAAGACAAAACCGATCCGCTACACTTCGTACCTATCACCTTACTTTCCATAAATGTTCTTGAACTCTACTAAAAACATCAAATATGGAATCTATGCATCAAAATAAAATCAACGACACGCACATAGACTATTTATTATTTGGAGTCAAACTGGACTTTTGAAATGAGCTTTCGAAAAAGAAGGAAAAAATCATAAATTTACTTCAAAAACGTGTTTTCCTTATTTTTAAGAACCTACAAATGAAAATCCAAGCCAAATCAAGTAAAAAAATGAGGTTCAAATTGAAGAAAAACCAGCTTTAAGATTTATCGAGTAAAATCTTTTAAATTTAAATTAAAATCAAGATCAGAGTTGCTTTGAAGGTTAAATTGATGAACACTAGTAATTAAGAGATTAAAATAATATTCAAGTGAAAAGGAGTGAAATTGAGATTTGAATTCAAGTTCTAAGATTTTTGAAGTTTTGAGACACTAATCAAGAATTAAAGTAAGAAAGGATGAAATTCCACCTTAAATCTGTAATAGGAACAAGAAATAGATGTTAATCTAGTTTTCCAAACTCCCACAACTTCACTTTTAAGCTCTGATACTATTTTAGGATTTAACTCTTAAGAGGCAAGGAGAAAGAATAGACAAAAATGGTCCAAAAAAGGGGGTAAAAAGCTGTTATATATTGTAAATTTTTCTAATTGCAAAAGAACTACGACGGGGTGTCCGAAATTCGTTCGGAGTTCGATATATGCAAACAAACTATGTAACCACACTAAATCTGATGCTACAAACTCAATGAAGATATCAGATTTTTGAAAAAAATATTTTTTTCACAAAGTTGATTCTCGAAACTCGAAATCACAATTTTCCAAATTGAGGATCAAAATGAGATTTAAAAGCCGCAAAATAACACCAAACATGTTACTACCCTAAAATTAAAATTCCAAATCTGCTGGTGAAGTCATATTTTCATCCAAGGTCGTTTCAACCAAATATGGATCCCACACCCATATTTCTAATTTTTCAACTTTCCGACCAACCAATCGAAATAAGCTCAGATGCACCTGGACCCGAATCAAAGATTTACCTAGCCTAAAATCAATATTCTGAAGCTTTTGATGTAGTTCGTTCAGCCATCCATCGTATGGATCAAAAGATAGCAACATACACTACAAAAAAAGGCTCAATTTATGGAGGTTATTTTGTCAATTTGTGGAGGTTTATGGCCCCCATAAATTGAATTGCGGCAACTTTAAAAAATTCCACAATTAGCCTTGCCCGGAGTATATTTACGACGGTTCTAATAGACCTCCATGACACTCGTCACAATATGACTTTTAAATTTGTGAAGGTTTTCAATATCAATTTGTGACAATTTAGAACCTTCACAATATGATCTCAATATTTTAAAAATTAGATTTGTGTGAGTTTATAATTATCGTGATATGAGATTAATATTTGTATATTTTGATTTATGAAGACTTACAACTGCCACAAAGTATCATTTTTCAAAATGAAAAAAATATGAAATTTGATTTACATCAAATTTTCAATATAATAGGAATCAATAATTTTACTAACTAATACATTCAACATAAATTATTCATCAAACGAAGCCATATTAATTATAAGCTTCACAAGTCTAAATTCATGTTAGATTGAAGTAATGCAAACTTATGTATAATAGCTTGAATATTACAATTTTAAAATTTTAAGAATCTACAAAGTTCCAGATCAAATAAACATTAAAAATCTATGCATTTCTTTGGTGATTTAAGTTGTATACTTGTAGTCATTCAATCCTTTGTTTATGATGAAGTGAGCTCAATATCTACATTTAACTGAAATAATGAAAATTTTATAAATGATTAGATAAACATATATTAATGTACATATATTTTTGTACATTTTGATAAAAAAAAGGTACAACATTCATCTCAAACACAAGTTCATATATAACTTCACAATTGACACGCACACACACACATATAAAAGATTATAGATGAAAGAAAATTACTTTAATAATGATCAAACATTAAATAGTGATTGAAAAATTGTATAATATTCACAAAAAATTATAAAAAATTGCATGTTTCCACAAAGAATAACTGATATCAACTGATCGATTGAAAATATTGAAAGAACATAGATATTTAAAAAGAGAGTAAAAAGAACATAAACAATACTTAAGTTCAAGTGACAAAGAATTACCTTTATATTCATAAAACTATTATTTAACATCCACCCCGTCTTATTGAACCTGCAAAAAAATAAAATAATTATCAAAAATCTCATAAAAAAACTAAATTGACCCAATATATGAGATAAGGATAAGTGATGTTCATCCTGCATGTGTATGCACAAAAAAAAAAGATGAGGTATGAAAGGTTAGAAAGGAAGGGAGAGGAATGAGGGAAACAAAGATGTGGGATTTGGTACTTGTACGTGGGAAGGGAGTGAGTTATTATAAAAGCTTTTAACTTTTTTTGACAAAAATTTCGATCTATAAAAATTTTTAATTTCTTTATTTTTAGAGGAATAGATATTAGGATTTTGATTGGGTTTGGGTTCAAATGCAAAATGTGAAAAAATTGTTTTGGTGCATAGAATAAAATTTACTAGTAACTATTAGTTAAAATATTTTACCTTAAAAATAATTATTATATGAGCATAAATAAAGCTAAAATTCATATAAAACAAATATAATGAATATTACTATTGATTTGGCATCTAATTTTTATTTTAAAAAGTATATAATATATATATATATATATATAATGTATTTGAGTCAAAATTGGTCATACAATATTTGTCTTAGCTTTGATAGTTATGAAATTTAAATTATTATGTGATGGGGCAACCAATATCACCAATTTGCAAAGATATCTAATACAAAGAAGTAACGTATAAAATATAAGATTGAAATGAAATTGGGTATACAAAGTAAAAAATATATATTCAGAGAGTATCTTAATAGTTAAGAAAAATAGAGGATAAAACAATTACAATCCTATTAAAATGAAGGAGGAGAAGGGTGCGCATTTATTTATATATAATGAGTTAAATATCAATGATAGTTATTATATACCATATAATTTGAATATAATAAAATAAAAAATATAAAATGGATATAATTTTAAAAGTAACAAATTTTAATAAATTTACGGTAGTCATTATTCGCCATAATTTATATTGAACCGTGGCAATTTTCTAACCTCTATAGTAAAATTGCCAAAAACAAAAATTATACTGTGGAGGCTAGAACAAGACGTCACAAAATGAATTATTAGTGGGATTTCTTAAAACTTTCACAAATAAGCTACTACAAATTGCCAATTTTTTTGTAGTGATAAGTTCAAAATAAGGCTCTCAAAGCCATCAAAAATAATAATATCGCATAAATAGTAATAAAATATATCAAAAATTGTGTCAATCAGCCTCACACCATAGTGTAATACCCCGTACCTTTTCCTAGCTTGAAATCATCTAAAAAATGTTAGGAGCTTTCTTTAAAAGATGAATCCACTTTTGTACACGTGGTATTTTTAAGATTTTTAATTTTTGTAATGTGGAAAATTTAATAAGCTTTCCATCGATATAAAATTCTCCTAAATCCGATAACCGGGTAAGAAGTTATGACTATTTCAAGTTCCCGTCGTAAAATAGGGCCATATTGGTACGTGGAATGCTATGCCACAAGCTAAAATAAAAATTGTCATTTTCCAGTATCTCAGTGCAATTTCCTCCGCGTCGCGCCAAAGTTACAGGTCGCAAAAGAAGGGAGCAACGTGATGGCTCCGCGTCGCGCGATTCCTTAGTTTCCTAATAGTCAAATTCTAGTGACACGGAGTGATAGCGCTGCGTCGCGCCAGGGGTCCAATTTGAGAAATTTTTTGCTAAAATTCCAAGATGCGTCCAGGGTTAAAAGGGTAAATTTCTCACCCCTATTTAAGCCTTTTAACACGTGATTCAGCCACTTTTCACCCAAAATACACTGTCTTCTCTCAAAAACCTCTCAAGAACAACCTAGGTCTTTTCATAGAAGATTCAGAATCAAGAATTTCCTCCGTCAATCTTCATGTATTTACAAACCAAGGTATGCATAGTGTTCATTCATGGACTCCTTTTTCTATGAAGCCCAAGAATCCCTTTTCTAAATTCAAGTTTATGGATTTTCTTGTGAATTTCATGATTGAGCTGCTCTTATTCATGTGGATAATGAGAAATTAAATTCTACTCCATGTTGGGTGATAAATTCTATGTGAGTTAAATTATTAAAGATATAAATTCATGCAAACCTATGACTAAACCCTTGAATGACGAAATTAAAATTGAACCATGATGTTTAATTATTGTACAATGATGTTTACATGTACCATGCCTACAATCTGTTTGATTAAATGTCTAGATGAAGGAAAAGTGCCTAACTAGCATGATACCATGAAATCCCCAAGTCTATACAATTTATGCCTATCACATGTTTTGATGAAATGCTTCTATAAATGTATTATGGATTATGATGTTAGTTATATGTTCAAGTAAGTTATGCTTGGTTAGTTTCCTTCCATCGAGTCCTGGGGGTACTCGTACCCGAAACATTAGTTGTGTGCCTAGAGCCATGTCATCTTTTCACTATACTCTCAGTCAAGCTATGAATTCTTAGACTTCAGATAGTCTTATGACTCAGGAAATCTCCATGATCTCATGAACTCAGTCAGTTGTCAGATATCAGTAGTATTTCATCATTAACGAAATTCATTAAATCAACCCTTGTTCAGTTCAGTAAATCATGTTCAGAGTCTATTTATATGGGAGTAAGAATTATCACCGAGTGAACCCACGGATGGGAACACACTATCATATGAGGGTGTGATTCTTAAAAGTCATCCTTGCATTCCAGAACTATGTAGCCAGCATAGGTTGAGACATCAACATTATTCGATGAGGGTTTATGAGGTGGATAAGCACTGTAAGATAAGGGCCCTACCATTATCTTTTAGGGACACTAAGTCAGATGATGGTCACCCACGACTTGTCCTTACCAGTGGTGCAGTATTGACACCCTTCAAATTGGGGTTACAGATTAGACCCCAACTCAGCTATAATGGCATATTAGGGGCATGTCGATTAGATAACTACTTTCCATAGTTTCATGTTACAGAATCAGGACTGTCAGACACATTCAATCAGTCTCAGTAATAGAACTCAAATAGTTTTTCAGATTTCAAGATTGTCAGATACAATCAACTCAGATACAATACGGGACTCAGCTAGTTCCATTAGATTCAGGACTGTCAGATACAATCACTCATGTTATCAGTTATATCAGTTATCAGTATGTCATTTATCAGTATTCAGATCTAGTAATCATGTTATCACGGTATCAATGTCAGTTATTATGTCTCATGCATGTATTCTTACGCTTATGATAGTCAGTCTGCTATTGTTATTATTCATGCATATGAACCCCATGCATCCAGCCTACCTCACATGCATACCAATACATTCAAAGTATTAGCGCATTTGCGCTATGGTGTCTTATACCATAGGTTCAGAGACATGAGCTCCAGAGCATCAGTAGATTCCAGTCTCAGCTGTCAGAGTTAGCAGTGAGTCCTCATCTTTCGAGGACATGATCATTATTTTATTATCTCAGTAATTAGTTTACTAGTTGGAGTTAGTTGGGGATACAACATATCACAATTATTTTCAGCAGATTACCCATCTGTGGCAACAGATTGACATTAAATAGAAGAACACACAATTCCATTAAACTGAAATATTTTCCTCCAACAGATGGATAATCTGCTGACAGAAACCCAATCGATCTGTTCCAACAGAGGGCCATCTGTTGAAAGAACTTAAATGTCAAAATTGTTATTGCTACTAGATTCAAAATTACTCCTTAAGGCTCCAACAGTCGACATGTTAACATGTTTGGAAGAAGAAAATGATAGAATAAAAATTAAATAAGAATTAAAAAGCCAAACTCGTCTAACAATAAATTTTCCATTAAACAAAAACCAAAATTTATTAGGTATAGATCCGATATAAGATTAAAAAAAACACATTCTATCTATTATTATTATCAGCAACAACATTATTATTGCCAACAGGCCAATCTTCAACCGGCAAAAGCAAATCCCTCCTAAGCTTACAAATCTCCACAATCATTCGTGCTCTGATGGTGGATAACTCCCACCGTATGTCATGAACCGCGACTCAAGTTCTAGGATAGTGTCTTGTAGAATTGCAACGTCTCAATTTGTATCTGCCATATCTAGAACACACATGAATTGACATAAAAAAGTAAACACAAAAGTAAAGAAAAGAGTCTGAATATAATACAATGTATACAACAAACTGGTAGATTTACACAGAAAAAAACTTACCTCAACGAGAAAGGAATATGCTCTTTGAAGAGAAGTGGCTGAAGATGTAATCCGAAAAGACAAAATGCAAGAAACAAATAAAAGTAGAGGGACCTATTTATAGAGGATTGAATCTGAATGTGTTAGGTAAAAAGGAATAACTGTTCAGGTCCATTGTATTAGTTAGATTCATACTGCTTCCTTTTTGTTTTCTATGAAAAGATGCGACTTTTTCTTTTACGTACAAACTTCTCACCTTTTCAAAATGGTTTGAGACTTAATAACAACTGTTATTAATTGAGCTGTTGCAATAGATCAATTAGGAAAAAAGGCATAACTATTTAGGTCCATTGTATTAATTGCATTCAAACTGCTGGTTTTGTGTTTTCTGTGGAAAGACGTGACTTTTTATTTTACATTAAAACTTCTCACCTTTTCAAAATGGTTTGAGACTTGATAACATCCATTATTATTGAGCTGTTACAATAGATCTCCATGATCTCATGAACTCAGTCAGTTGTCAGATATCAGTAGTATTTCATCATTAACGAAATTCATTAACTCAGCCCTTGTTCAATTTAGTAAATCATGTTCAAAGTCTATTCATATGGGAGTAAGAATTAGCACCAAGTGAACCAACGAATGGGAACACACACTATCATATGAGGGTATGATTCTTATAAGTCATCCTTGCATTCCAGAACTATGTAGCCAGCATAGGTTAAGATATCAACATTGTTCGAAGAGGGTTTATGAGGTGGATAAGAACTGTAAGATACGGGCCCTACCATTCTCTTTTGGGGACACTAAGTCAGATGAGGGTCACCCACGGCTTGTCCTTACCAGTGGTGCAGTATTGACACCCTTCAAATTGGGGTTACAGATTAGACCCCAACTCAGCTATAATGGCATATTAGGGGCATGTCAATTAGATAACTACTTTCCAAAGTTTTATGTTACAGAATCAGGACTGTCAGACACAATCAATCAGTCTCAGTAATAGAACTCAGATAGTTTTTCAGATTTCAGGATTGTCAGGTACAATCAACTCAGATGCAATACGGGACTCAGCTAGTTCCATTAGATTCAGGACTGTCAGATACAGTCTCTCATGTTATCAGTTATATCAGTTATCAGTATGTCATTTATCAGTATTCAGATCCAGTAATCATGTTATCACAGTATCAGTGTCAGTTATTATGTCTCATGCATGTATTCTTACGCTCATGATAGTCAGTCTGCTATTGTTATTGTTCATTCATATGAACCCCATGCATCCAGCCTACCTCACATGCATACCAGTATATTAAAAGTATTGGCGCATTTGCGCTATGGTGTCTTATACCATAGGTTCAGAGACACGAGCTCCAGAGCATCAGTAGATTCTAGTCTCAGCTGTCAGAGTTAGCAGTGAGTCCTTATCTTTTGAGGACATGATCATTATTTTATTATCTCAGTAATTAGTTTACTAGTTGGAGTTAGTTGGGGATATGTCTCATCAACTCCTTATTCAGACAATCATATTTTAGAGGCTTAACAAACTACAGTATGTTTAGATAATCTATTTCAGTTTTGTTTTAGGTATTTCATACCCCTCCCAGATGTTACATTTTTATCAGATACTATGTCACAGTTTTGAACCTTATGGCCTTTCAGTTTATGTTTCCACATTATAAAGTATTTTATACAGTATACAGGTACAAATATCAGTCATGGGTTAGCTTGTGGTCCTTCGGGGTCATGAGCATCGTGTAGCGTTCTGGGTATCAGATTTAGGGCGTTACACACAGAAATACCATAATACAAATAAGGAGAGAGATAAAATAGTCACATCACACAAAATCACAAATTTTACATGTTTCATGAAATTTTCAGATCGTTACACTAACAAAAAGATAAGAATAAATTTCACTTTTCAAGCAATTAATGATTCATGTATATAATTTTTCTCTACCACTTTTTCTCCTCCTTTTTTTTCTTTTTAAAATTATTATGAAATTGAACTCATATTTTTGATAATTAATTAATTCTTATTTTTATATTCATAATTTGCTAAAAATGATTGAGATATGTGAAAATTGTGGAACTACACTGAATACATTGTAGACGAAAATTAAAAAGATTGAAAAATTGAATAACTGAAATCGAAGATAGGTAAAATTTATCAATGATCACCTAACACTGAGTCTATCACACAAAATATTGGTTTCAGTTCTTTTACCAAAAAATTCATTTAGATTTAAAATTAATATACAAAAGTTATTTTTCTATTTTATGACATAAAAGTATCCAATTTTTAAAATTTAGTACACAAAATTATTTTGTTTATAATTTCAAAAGGTATTTACAAAATTTATTATACAAATATATATTAGTGCAGAAAATAGTCAAAGCACATTTTCTTCAGTATTAATAATATGAAATTAAAACTATTATATAAAGAAATCAAGCTAAGGAACGCAAGTATACTATTGTACACTTCCAACAGTTATGTGTTAAGAACTAAAACATTAGAGATGTTTCTAATATCATTCTAATGTTATAAATTTATTTTGAACCTCTGTCATATTTTCAATATGACATATCGAAATTTCGATGAAATTTACTTTTTAGTTTCCTTGATTGAAGTTGAATGACTTTTAACTGACAAAAAATTAAGATAAAAATTACTTTTATGTTACAAAATTTTTTATTTGGATGACTTCTAGGTAAAACAAATTAAAATAATAATAATAATTATTAAAAAAGTTAAACAATAGATAATAGAATTGGA
>NC_061112.1:83805367-83847443 GCF_002878395.1 Capsicum annuum
TATAAACTCAAACTTAGATAACTAACCAAAAATATCTTAAGGAATTATTGCTTTTTATATAATTAGTTAGTCTTACAAATTGATAAAAACAAAAGAAAAAGAATGAGCTAGAAAATCAAGGGAAACAAAAATAGTGAATTGAGGAGAAAGAGGGGGCTTTGGGCTAAAAGTGACAAAAGAGTTTGAAAATGAGGTGTAGGTGACACAAGTCTTAATAATTGAGTGTATGTGACAATTACTTTATTATGGATTAAGAAAGTTGGGTAAGTTTGAGAATATCCCACAAGTTTTTTTAAATTTACACTATAATCCAAATATTTACCTAATATAATGAAAAATGGAGGAAAAAAGGGTGTTTCTCTCTCTTCTCATCCATTGTTGTTTTTTCTCTCTTAGCGATTTTTGTTGTTTATTGTTGCTGCTTCTTTATTCATCATCTTCTGCTTCTTCATTTTCATCATCTTCATCTTCTTCTTGTTGACCATTATTGTTGTTGTTGTTACCGCTACTGTTGCTATTTGACCAATTTTTTAGGTCAAATTTTATTTCGTACATCACTTTCCACTTTGGTATTATTTCATAGGAGACTTTGGTAAGTCAAATTATGATTTTTAGTTGAATTTGTCATCTGGGTAACTGCTATTGTGCTGCTTTTTCAACAATAGATAGCACGCGAACATAAATGCAACGTAAGAGCCATCTATTTAAACAGATATGTTTCAACGAAAGACTCATATATTGGATTCATGTTTATGGTTCTATAGTGACGTAACATGAATCGAACAGATGGTTTATCTGTTGCAACATATGACCCATCTGTTGTAAAAGATTAGTTATCTGGTGCAATATTATAAATATCTGTTACAACAAATTAGTAACCTGTTGAAATAGAACCTGAACTCAATTTCAACAAATGTATCGTCTGTTGCAATAGGGTAAATATCTGTTGCAATAGATCAGTAACCTGTTGCAACAGATTCTGAACTCGATTCCAATAGATGGTAAATATTTGTTGCAATATATTAGTAACTTGTTGCGATAAAACCTGACCTTGATTCCAACAGACAAATCGTCTGTTACAACAGGTAAGTCATTTATCGAAATAGGTTAATTATCTATTGTATCATGTCACTCATCTATTGAAATTAGCTTTAAAGGTGCCTTAGTACTGTAACATCTATCCCAACAGGAGCTTCATCTGTTGCAATAGATATATAGTCTATTACAACATATGATTCACCTATTACAATAGATGACTCGTATGTTCAAATCTGCTTCAGGAGCATAACATGCATCCTAACGGGTAAGTAATCTTTTGCGACAGATCACTTACATGTTGCAATAGATTACACATATATTGGGATTCATATACGACACTATGAAATCACCATTAACCTTTTTTAACAAATGACTTTATTTAGGTACCACTAATGAAGGGATCAATAAAAATAGGGGTGGATTGTCACGATCAATGGATTGAGAAGAGCAATCGATATGTATGGCATTGGAAGGAGGGTAAAATGCTAGAGACGATAGCTATGACAGTCCAATATAATGTTTTGTATGATGATTTTATGTACTTAATCATAAGTTATTGTGGACTGAATTATCAATCAGAAGAACTCGTCATCAGCTACATGCACAACTCTTTTGAAAATCAGAGGGTACAACCTTTTAATATAACCGAACATGTTCGATTGCCTGCTTATCTTAGTGATTCATCCAAGCTGGTATTAAGGGTGTACGTGGTTGAAAAGATGAGAGAGAATGAGAACTAGAACATAGAAGAAGAATAACAATAAGATATCTTTGATAATTGGTTGGATGATCTTGACATGAATATCCCAGATGATGATCAAACACCTATGCCCGTTGATGCGACCAGTACGGTAGGCAGTTCTTCTCGATCGACACAATCTGGCAATCTTCAAGACGACAGAACCGTCTTTTTCAATGGAATGTCATTCAAGGACAAGAAAGAAATATCTACCACTTTATTTATTTCTTGCTTGAAAAAAGATTTCAGAATAAAGAAGGTGATTAATTCAAGCAGTGTATTTAGCTATAAATGTGCTAATCCAAACTGCAAATGGTGGTTGAGAGAGGTGAAGTACAAAAGTTTTGATAGACTCGTCATTCATAAACATGAAAAGTATTATACATATGGTTCAGATCACATCTCGAGCCAAAATCCTCATGCCACAGCAAAGGTCCTCGGTGAATATTTCATGAGTAGTTTCCCCAACAGCAAAGGCCCTTCTACAAGGGTTATGGCCAATCAAATCCTTACGGAATAGGGTGTCTTGGTCAGTTATTGGAAGATACATATGGCTATGGGGATTGCCAAGGACTTGGTTAGGGATACACACGAGCATAGGTATGTAGTCTTAGATTCCTACCGTTACATGATTGAGTCCACAAATTCTGAAAGTAAGACGACATTGCATGTTGATGAAAATGGAAGGTTCAAGTACTTTTTTGTATCCTATGGTTCTTGGATGACAGTTGAGAAAAGGCATAGTCGTCGACGATACCTTTTTGAGGAGCAGGTATAATGGAGTTCTGCTGGCGGTGGTGCAGGATACGGAGAATCACATCTTTCTTGTCATTTTTTATGTAGCGGATAAAAAATGTGATGCCTCTTATGGATTTTTTATCAACTGCAAAGCTGCATCGAAGATACCGATGTGTTGTGTTTTGTTTCGGATAGGCATCCAAGTATTCTAAAGATGGGTTCAATTTTCTTCACTTCAGCTTACTTTGGTTGTTGCATCAGGCATCTTGGAGAGAACATTCAAACCAACTATCATAACAAAAGGGTTGTGACCCTTTCTTATAGAGCAACTAAAACATATAGTAGAGAGGAGTTTTTATACCATTTCAATCAAATAGCGGATGTGCATCCCAAAGTAGCAGAACATCTCTTACATGTTGGTTTCAAGAGATGGAGTCAAACATTCTGTCTGGTAGATAGGTTCATTCTTATGAATTTAATGTCTTGATTGAGTTACAAGTTTAATATGATGTCGTACTACGTGATTCTTTTGTATAGGTACAATATTATGACATCAAACATAGATGAATCAGTGAATTCATTGTTTGGTGATGAAAGAGAATTTTCCTTCATGGCTCTATTTAAAATAATAAATAAGTAATATGGCTAATTTTTTAATGAAAGGCGTGTGCAATTTGAGGGCCCAAGAAAAACCCCATTTGTTCTATAAATCAAAAAAATAATATCAACGAACATCAGTTTAGGGAATAGGTTATTATCTCATCAAATAGCAGATTACAAATTTAGTATCACCGATCATGGTGATGTTACCACGGCTATTTTTCAAACAAGATCTTGTACGTGCAGAGTTTTTGACTTGGACAAAATGCCCTGTCCACATGTTATGGTAGTTCTTTGAGCTCAATACGGTCCAAAATATGGACCTAAAATTTATGAGCACTCCTCTCAATATTATTCGGTGAAAAAATATAAAATGGTATATATTGGACATATTACTCTGGTGCCTCCCAAAGAATCTTGGGTTGTTCCTGCAGAGCTTTTTGGGAGATTAATACCTTCTCCATATATTGACCCAAGCACTATCAAATCCAAAATAAAGCCATATAAGAGGAGGTGTGGAGTTAGTGAACCATTTTCATCAAGAAGAATTAAGTGCTCTGTATATAAGTGCGCTAGCTACAAAAGAACTACGTGCCTGAATCGTAATCCACCATGATCATTGTAATTGTAAAAGCTTGTGTTGCTTGTTGTGGACTTTTATATATTTAACTCATTGTTGTGTACGTAATGTTATCATTTATTATATAGAAAGTATCTTTTTTAAAAACTTGTGCATCAACAACAAGAGGAAAAACATGAACCAAATAAAACAGCAGTCCACAATTATTTTCAACAGATTACCCATTTATGGTAACAGATAGACATTAGCTGGAAAAATACAACACAGTTCCATCAAACTAGAATGTTTTCCTCCAACAAATGGATAATCTACTGATAAAAACTCAACTGATCTGTTCTAATAGATAGTCCATCTGTTGAAAGAACTCAACTACCAAAACTGTTATTGCTACTGAATTCAAAATTGCTACTTACCCCCAACATTTGACATGTTAACATGTTTAGAAGAAAGAATAGACAGAATGAAAATTAAATAAGAACTAAAAATATAAAGTCGACCAATAATAAATTTTCCATTAAATAAAAAATAAAACACATTAGGTATGGAAAATGAGGCAAAAAATAAATTAAATAATACAGCATACCATAATTATTTTCAGTAGATTACCCATCTGTGGCAACAGATTGACATTAAATGGAAGAACACAACACAATTCCATCATACTAGAATGTTTTCCTCCAACAGATGGATAATCTGCTGACAGAAACCCAATCGATCTGTTCCAACAGATGGTCCATATGTTGAAAAAACTTAAATGTCAAAATTGCTATTGATACTAGATTCAAAATTACTCCTTAAGGCTCCAACAGTCGACATGTTAACATGTTTAGAAGAAGAAAAAGACTGTATAAAAATTAAATAAGAATTAAAAAGCCAAACTCGTCTAACAATAAATTTTCCATTAAACCAAAACTAAAATTTATTAGGTATAGATCCGATATAGAATTAAAAAAAACACATTCTAACTATTATTATTATCTGCAACAACATTATTATTGCCAACAGGCCAATCTTCAACTGGCAGAAGCAAATCCCTCCTAAGCTTGCAAATCTCCACAATCATCCGAGCTCTCATAGCAGATAACACCCACCGTATGTTATGAACCGACGACTCAAGTTCTGGGATAGTGTCTTGTAGAATTGCAACGTCTCAATTTGTATCTGCCATATCTAGAACACACATGAATTGACATAAAAAAGTAAACACAAAAGTAAAGAAAAGAGTCTGAATATAATACAATGTATACAACAAACTGGTAGATTTACACAAAAAAAAACTTACCTCAACGAGAAATGAATATGCTCTTTGAAGAGAAGTGGCCGAAGATGTAATCCGAAAAGACAAAATGGAAGAAACAAATAAAAGTAGAGGGACCTATTTATAGAGGATTGAATCTGAATGTGTTAGGTAAAAAGGCATGACTGTTCAGGTCCATTGTATTAGTTAGATTCATACTGCTGCCTTTTTATTTTCTATGAAAAGATGCGACTTTTTCTTTTACGTACAAACTTCTCACCTTTTCAAAATGGTTTGAGACTTAATAACAACTGTTATTAATTAAGCTATTGCAACAGATCAATTAGGCAAAAAGGCATGACTATTTAGGTCCATTGTGTTAATTGCATTCAAACTGCTAGTTTTTTGTTTTCTGTGGAAAGACGTGACTTTTTATTTTACATTAAAACTTCTCACCTTTTTAAAATGGTTTGATACTTGATAACATCCATTATTATTGAGCTATTGCAATAGATCATCCATCTATTGCAACAGATTTACCATCTGTTGTAATAAATGGTTTTTATGTACAACAGATGGTCTGTCAAAATTAATTTACCATCTATTGCAACAGATGGTTTATATGTGCAACAGATGAGACATCTATTGCAACATATGTATTATCTGTTATAACAGATGGACCATCTGTTGGAGGAGATATTTTGATTTCTTCTAATAGCTGATTCATCAGGTGCAACAGATGGAGAATTTGATTCATCAGTTGTTTTGAATATGTTATATAAAAAGTCATGACTCGTTACCTCTTTTTTAATAGTCATCACATACGTGCAGATGAATAACCACTGTCCATTCTATCACAACAGATTTACCATCTATTGTAACATCTGTATTATCTATTGCGACAGATGGACTATCTGTTGGAGAAGATATTTTGTTTTCTTCTAACACCTAATTCACTAGTTGAAATAGATGGAGAAATAAATTCATCAGCTATTTTGAATGTGTTAGATTAAAATTCATGACTTTTCGCCTTTTTTTTAATAGTCATCACAAACATGCAGATGAATAAACATTGTCTGGTTTATCGTAATATATTTACCATCTGGAACGACAGATGGACCATCTGTTAGAGGAGATGTTTTGATTTCTTCTAACAGCTGATTCATCAGCTACAATAGGTGGAGAATTTGACTCATCAGTTGTTTTGAATGTGTTAGATAAAAATTCACGACTCTTCACCTCTTTTTTAATAGTCATCACATGCGTGTAGATGAATAAACACTATCTAATATGTCTTGATGGGGTAGGAAGAATAAAGTGCGTGTAGATAAATGGATCCACTTTCATACATGGGAATTATGTATTATTGATCAAGATACCATGACAGGCACACATAAAGTACATGATTTTTTAATGCAGTTTTTACCGATTAGACATTTATCCTTCAAACAAGATCCTGCATTGTACAATTTAGTTTGATAGGTGTGAACTAATAAGGCCGAATGGTTCTGAGATGGTGGTGTCGATACCCTATTACAATTTAATGATGGTTTATGGTCATGTTTTAGTGTCAAGTTTGGGGAAGCATTTAAGTTTTTGGCGACAGTGTAAATATCCAATAGTGATTGAATTGATTTTAACGGTGCAATGAACTTCTTAAAATGACTCCAAAGCCTCGCACTGCAGCAAACAACGATGAAACCAATAGAAATTACCTTGGTCTAAATTTATATGAATGTGTTGCTCAAGGATACTATTATATAGCAGAAGGTGCTTGGGAGAATACCTATGTGGAAAGAGGGAGGTGAAGAAGACCATATATCATCTCAGACCCTATTTAAGAGGAAAAATAGGAAAGCAAGTAAGGAACATCTAGTGAATCTGGACAATGAACTTGACATGAGAAATGAAAAAACTAAATGAGCTTCAAATGTGGAAGTGTATCCTAATATAAAAATCCATCAGTTATTGAAGAAAAAGAAAAATGGTCAAAAGGACTGGAGCTGGTCACTTTGCTAGAGACTGCAACTAGTGAGAATGGCCTCAATGAAAACTCACAAAGTGCAGGACCAGAATTCTAAGGAAGCAGTTTCGCGAGCATAGGAGATTGGAAAGATTTTTAGTCAAGAATGAAACCTGAACCAACAACTGTAGAATTAAAAATAAGGAAAGCCAAGGCGTCAAATTCTGAAGTCTAACTTACATCCTATGCCTTCTGTTTGTGGCTATGATCAGGTCAATGGCAGTAGAAATAAAAAGGTTTGAAGTTGGGCAGAAATCCCATGCCTTGTTATTTCCACTGCCTTTGACATGACCATAGCCATAAAAAGGAGGCATGGGATGCAAGTTTAACTTGAGAAATTGCCACCTTGGCTTGATCCCTTATTTTTAATTTAGGAGAAGTTGGTTCAAGTTTTAATCCTGACCGATAATATTACCACCTTTCGTGCTTGCGAAGATGAAACTTTAGAGGTCTGGTCCTGCATTTTATGGGTCTTCATTCAGGCCACGCTATCTAGTTGCAGTTCTTGAATAAAGTGCACATCTCTAGTCCACTTGAGCATTTTTCTTTTTCAAGAACGACTGATGGATTTTAATTTTTGGATAAAATTTCACATTCGCAACTCATTCAATTTTTTTATTTTCATGTCAGTTTCACCAGCCAGTTTCGCTACATTTTTCTTCTTACCTTGTATTTCTTCTTTAATAAGGTATGAATTGATATATGGTCTTCTCCACCTCCCTTTTCCCACACAGGTATTCTTACAATAAACTTCTATAGTATAATAGTCTCCTCGAGCAACCCATCCATATAAATTTGGACCAGAGCAATAATAATATTTATTTTCATTCTTATTTGCAGTTGTGTGAGGCTTTGGAGGCCTTTTAAAAGTCCATTGAACCCTTAAAGTCAGTGCAGTCACTATTTAAATGTTTACACTATCATCAAAAACCTTAACCCTTCTCTAAACATGACACATAAATTAGCAAAATCTTCATTAAATCATAATAGGGTACCAACACCACCTACTTGGTCCCTCATTCTTACCAGTTAGAACCTAACAATCTTAACTGTAAAATGACATATCTTGTTTGAAGTATTAATGCCTAATAGGTAAAGAACCAACATTCATAAAATCATTATACTGGATGTGTGTTTTCACGATAGGTTGATCAGTAATACATACCTCCCACGTATAAAGTGGTTCCATCTGCAAGCAGTTTATTCCTCTGAACCCATCTTTACTCTAGCCTTTAATGCTGGTTAGATAAAAGTTTATCTAGTTACACTTTCTTTTATCTGCAAACAAGAGAAATGCATTTGATTACAAATAAAAGAAGAACAAAAAGAGGATTACAAAAGGGTAACACAAAATTGAATGGATCAAAAGATGACCAATCTGATGGAACAGATTCCCCATATGTTCAATCGATTAGGTATTTGTTGCAAAAGATGGATGACATATTGCAACAAATGGGTCATCTGTTGGAATAAATCAACCAAGCCTTGCTACTGGTTTGATTTCTTCAAACAGTTGCTCCGTCTGTTCTAACCGTTGATTCATCAGTTGCAACAGTTGAGGAAATTATTACAACACCACCAACAGCAGCATCAACAACAAAGAAACAACACCATCAACAACACAAATACCATATGTTCCAACACCACCACCATCCCCAACAACAGTACTACCAAAGTCACAAACAAAAGATATAAAAAAAATTATACAAGCAACAAGGCTTAACATATGAGCTTTTTTGCATATTTAAATAAAAATAATGGTTTGTTCATTCAAGACTTAAAAGTCACCTTTCCTTTAATTTTCTCAATAAATAGGAAGCTGCTAATAGGTAAATCATTAATAACAACAGAAGTAAATATCTAACTTAAATAACGTACAATGTCAAAAAATCAAAGGGATCAGAACATCCAGTTCAGTCGATAAAAGATACTGATAGGTTGATATCCGAAAGGATCCTCATCTGAAAGAAGAGAGAAAAGAAAGGAAAAAATAAGAGAAAGGGAATCGAGAATAAATAAGAGAGAGTATTCTAAATATGGGTTTTAAATATTCATTAATAACTTTTAAGGGACACGAGGAGATGGTGACATTGAAAATACCACATAAGACTACTCGATGAGAATATTTTTGAATTATCCAAGTAATATTTTTTACCGCCTTAGTATTTTATCTTTTTTTATCTCGGACAGGAAATACCTAAATTACTTTTAAAAAAATCTTAAAACATCTAAGTCATACTTTGTAACGGATGACAATTTTTGTTTTAAATTTTCCAAAGCTTGGTCATCTGTTGCAATAGATGGCATCGCCTGTTTGATGATTTCACAATAGATAGATAATCCATTGCAACAGATAACTTAAGTTGTTTGATAAATTCCAACAGATAAGTCATCTGTTGTAACTCATTAAACATTTATTTTTATACAATTTCAATTGATTTTATATGTTCAAATAATACCTAAATTGATTAATCTAGGACTAGGGGTGAGTTCTCATAAGGTCAACTACAACTTCAATTTAGTCTTTTGGCAATTGCATGATGAGATAGTATTGCGTTCCTCCCGACCAGAGTTGTCGATTGATCGCTCTGAGTTGAATCGATTCTTATTACCTTATATGTTCAACTAATATCATAATTGATTAATCTAGGACTAGGGTGAGTTTTCATAGAGTCAACTAGAACAGGTGGCAATGCCTATTTGATAATTTACAACAGATGGGTAATTTGTTGTAATAGATGAATTAATCTATTTGATAATTTATAATAGATGGATAATATTTTGCAACAAATAACTTAATCTGTTTGATAATTTACAACAGATGGGTAATCTGTTACAACAGATGACTTAATCTATTTGATAAATTCTAATAGATAAGTTATCCATTGCAACAGGTTGAACATTTAATTTTATACAATTTCAATTGAGTTCATATGTTCAACTAATACCTAAATTGATTAATCTAGGACTAGAGATGAGTTCTCATAGGGTCAACTACAACTTTAATTGAGTCTTTTGATAATTACTTCATGAGACGATATTGTGTTTCTCCCAACTAGAGTCGTCAATCGATCGCTCTGAGATGAATCAATTCTTACTACCTTATATGTTCAACTAATACCTTAATTGATTAATCTAGGACTAGAGGTGAGTTCTCAAAGGGTCAACTACAACTTCAGTTGAGCCTTTTGACAATTGCATGATGAGACGGTATTACGTTCCTCTCAACTAGAGTCGTCAATTGATTACTTTGAGTTGAATCGATTCTTATTACCTTATATGTTCAACTAATACCTTAATTGATTAATCTATGACTAGGGGTAACTTCTCACAGGGTCAACTACAACTTCAATTGAGCCTTTTAGTAATTGCATGATGAGACGGTATTGCATTTCTTTTGACCAGAGTCATTATGATTCTTATTACCTTATATGTTCTACTAATACCTTAATTGATTAATCTAGGACTAAGGGTGAGTTCTCATAGGGTCAACTATAACTTCAATTGAGTCTTTTAGCAATTGCATGAAGAGACGGTGTTGCGTTCCTCCCAGCCAGAGTCGTCGATCGATTGCTCTGAGTTGAATCGATTCTTATTACCTTATATGTTCAACTAATACCTTAATTGATTAATCTAGGACTAGGGGTGAGTTCTCATAGGGTCAACTACAATAGATGGCAGTGCCTATTTGATAATTTAAAATATATGGGTAATCTATCGCAACAGATAAATTAATCTATTTGATAATTTATAACAGATGCATAATCTGTTGCAACAGATGACTTAATCTATTTAATAATTTACAATAGATGGGTAATCTATTGCAACAAATGACTTAATCTATTTGATAAATTCCAACAGATAAGTCATCTGTTGCAATAGGTTGAACATTTATTTTTATACAATTTCAATTGAGTTCATATGCTCAACTAATACCTAAATTGATTAATCTAGGATTAGGGGTGATTTCATAGGGCCAACTACAACTTCAATTGTGTCTTTTGGCAATTTCATGATGAGAGGGTTAAAAATTCTGCATATCTTTTATAATCTTAAAAAATAATTAAGATCAATTTGGACCAAGTTGACATTTTCAAAACTTGTCATACTTTTCAAATATACAAATCAACACATACAAATCATCCATTTGTGAGAAAAATATTTCATCATTTTAAATCTCAAGTTCTCGCTATTTTCTTTCTCTCAACAAAACAGACAACAACTACTCAACAAATTGCTCAACCCTTTCTAACAGATCAATTTTTTTCTCATTTTCAACCAGATAGGTGTTATTTTTGACTTTATTATTACTTGTATCAGTCATTTTCTCTGCTTCATAGGTAACAGAGTTTGAGAAGAGTTCTATATTTGTTATTTTTTCTAAAAAAAAATAAGGATTTTTAAGTTAATGATGAAAAAGAAGACTTTTAGTTGTATTATCTTTGAAAATAGATTTACAATTTTGAGTTTTGATGGTAAAATTATAGGAAGAACTTGAGAAAATTTTAGGTTTTTTTTGCAATGTTCTGTTGACTGTCGTGGTATTATTGGATGATGTTTATGGTATTGGTGGTCGTGGTGTTGGGGTTGGTTGTCGTTGTGGTGGCACTAGTGGTGTTTGTGGTAGCTGTTAGTGGTGCCAATATTCATGGAGTTTGTGGCATTGCCTGGTGGTGTTTATAGTGGTGGTTGTTGGTGTGTTGGTATTAGTGGTGTTTGTAATGTATTTTTAAAATTTATGCATACATCAATTGTAATGTAATTTTTGGTGTTCTGTTGTTTGTAGGTAAAATATGTCTCCCACAAGAAAAGAAAGTAAAAGTGGATCAACTTCTGTCCACCCAAGAACAAAGGCTACAGTATAGAGGGATTCGAGGTAGCTTCCTGAACAATCTTAGTCAAGAAAAAGTAAAGCTGAGGAGAGATATGAAAACAACATTGAGGGAAGTGGACAAGGGTCTGTAGATGGTGATGAAGAAAATGAAAGTGAGAAAGAGAAGGAATTAGAGAGTGAGTAAGAGGATGATCATCAGCATGATGATAATGGATCACTAATAGGGTGTGAATTAATATTGACATCCCAGCATGATCCTGTCAAAACTATTAGTATTGACAGGTTTCAAGTTGCGATGCAGATGGATGACCCTGCAGAACTAACTAGTGAACTTGTACTTAAATATCAGTTGGGAAAAATCTTAATTATTTTAGGAATATTTTGAAGAACGAAAACATAGATGAACTTTTTAAAAGAAGCTACTTTGGACGCTTTCTTGAGCTACTTGAGGACCCTCTGTCAATTTCTAAATGAGGATGACATATGGTCTTCTCAAGCACAGGATCAAGTATGTGGGGGATGATAAAAATTCCGAGAAGGGGGGAAAAAGATGGATGAAATCTTGATCAACTACTGTGGCATGATGGTTTGTTTTGGCTTGCAAGAGATTGCCATTATGATGAGATTGAGATGCTATCATCCAGAATAACCTATCACCAAGGGAACACCTCATAAAAGTTCAAAGGAAAGTAGGATAGCCAAACCACCACAAGCAAATAGAGGAAAGGCATTGTCCCAGCGACCATCGAACAAAACCAACAAACAAAAAAGAAAAAATAGATAGGTTGTTGGACATTGCTGGATGTGGCTACAAAGCATTGGATTTGATTATAGATCTCAAGGATAAAACCATACTAAAGAAATACAGGAATCAATTGTGCTTATTTTGGTTTGCCCATTCCGTTATATTGGTAAGAGACGTCAACAAGGTCATAAAAGATGATTTGTTGGCGCGTGCTGAGGATTTTGATAAATTCAACAATTATCCCTGGGGATATGACAGCTTCTATTTTACTGTCCAATATTTACTGACAAAGCTATCCCTAGGGACGACCACATTATACGGCTTTCCTTGGGCTTTCATGGTAAAATTAATCATTATTTTTACTCATCCATTAATTTACATTGAATATAGTTATTATGACTTTTTTCGCATGCTTCCTATTTACATTTTTAGGCTTGGGTATTTGAACTCATTCCTCCCTTCCAAAATCAGGTAATGGATTACCCGGATGAGGTTTCTCATCCAAGGATATTTAGGTGGTTGGCTGCAAAGAACAACACAAGAATTAAGGAGGCTGGTCTCTTTAATCCTCCAGATGATGCAGTACATCTTCTTTCAAGTAAAATATTTTAACTCAATAAAAGATATTGAACAGATATTATATCTGGTGTAATAGATGTTATCTAATGCACTAGATGGGACATCTATTGTGACAATTACTCGTCCTGTGCCAACTGGTGCAATAGATAGGTAATTTATTGCAACAGAAAATTGATATTTTGCATCAGATTACCCATCTATTACTTTGGTTCTCTGAACTCGACTCTTAACAAATTAACCATCTACTATAAATTATGCAATAGATGGGTAATCTGATGCAACATATTATTAATCTATTATGACATACAGATTATCTATTGCATAAGTTGTCAGTGTTAACATATAACACAATGGGGAAAATTATTATATTATATGATTTAAATGTATCTGTCTTTTTTATAGGTTGTACATCTATGGATTATGCCTACTGAGCAGCAGTTGGGGATGACTTCTTTTATTACTCTAGGTCATGTTAATACTATAATTTACGCAACGGTGGAATTAATAAAGAAGGAATTGACTAGAGAAATAGCCATAAGAAGAGCAGTTACGTAAGGTCAGCCTATTGTTGAGGCTCTTTATGACCAAACTACCACAACAGATCCGTATGCTTCATCTAGGGGTGTTGCTGGTGGAGTTGATGTTGGTGGTAGGCATGTTGATGCTACTCCCAATCATGATGTTGAGCATGTTGATGCTCGAGAAAAAATAAATATGTTTGAAAACACACCTCTAACAGGTCCCTTTCCCTAAAACACAGGTCCCTCTCACCTTTCTTCATCCTCATATTCTCGTTGCAAATGGAAAAAGTGTAAGGACAGCTAGGATAAAAATTTTGAAAAAGTAGAGGCTATTGCTAAAGCTGCTGAGGAATTAAAATCCAAGAGGGGTTTCATACCATCCAAGAAGGTGAGGGAGCCATACAATCCTACATCGGCGGTTAAGAGGAAGATTAGATCAATTATCCAAGTACTCTCTAATCGGAAATAAAAAAAAAACTGCAGGTCCTTCCTTTCAAAAAGCTGTTGAAGTTCAGGGGCCATTCAAGAAAGTGGACATATATGCAAAACTTGGCGCCAAAGAAAAGAGGGATCTACGACGGGCCAAGCAAGGCGCAAAAGATTACCCCATACATACCTTTTCCATCTAAGACTTCAGAAGTATGAAATATATGCATATGTAGTACATAGACAGCGTAAGTTTACTTTTCCTAACCTAGGCTTCTAATCTACTTGTCATCTGTTGCAACATATGTGTATTCTGGTACAACTTGTGGTGGTTCTGCTGCAATATATTACCCATATCTTGCATAAGTTGCGTTAGATGGGTAATCCATAAACAGATTCAGAGAACCCGCTGCAATAGATGGACCATCCGTTGTATCTTTTACTATGTTTTCCTTCTTTACAATTACTAACCTATTTAAAAATTATCTTCTTATATCACAGTATGTTGAAGAAATTCCCTCCCTCATGAGGGGTAGCCAATTAGCCTACCCGAAAGTTTATAATGTTGCCGATAGGATAATGGATCTCGACTTCTACAGGAATCTCAAGGATAGGTACGATTATCTCAGTAATCTAGCATCAACTCTCGGTGGTGAGGGATTTTATTCATTACTTTCTAGGTTCTAATGGGATGAATAAATGATAAAATATGTTGGAGGGGAGAGGCAAAATCTACACGATAAGAGCTGGACTGAGGCAAAGAGGATTTTTGGATTCATGAACATGGATGACATACATTATCAGGATTTTGAGATACTTCTCGAGGAGGGAAAGATCAAGGTTTATGACTGCAACTTACCTGCCTTGGATAAAGTCAATTTTTTTACGTACATGCAACCACTATTGGAGTTGTTCCCCATCTTGTTGTTGAAGTCACACCCTTTTTTTACCCAAAAAAATTGATTTTAAAACTTGAAAGGGTTTGTATTATTAAAGTGACAAATTAAAGATTTGTTTCGAAAAGAATTTTTTTTCAATTAACTCATAGTCACCACTTGGTATAAATCGGCTGTGCCAAGTAACCTTTGGAAATCCCTTTTCAAAATAGTTTGACTCTAAAACTGATCCGTGAACAAAGATTCTGACTAAGGAATTTTGTTGATCGAGGGGAAGGTGTTAGGCACCCTTCGGTCCTGTGGTTCGACCATGGTTGCTCTGTAGAGTAGATCGGCTAGCATGAACACTATGGGCGTATAAACCAACAAACACACAAACACGAAACAAAAAATCAAACAAACAAAACCAAAATTAGTGTTCAGTCCAATTTATTATATACCTAAAAAGGTACTAAAATGTAAACCTACGCCAACCTACACTAGTCCTAAACTACGCTCCAATGATTTACCTGATGCCTCAAGCCTTGATCACGAGGTTCCTTTGCCTACATAATACTTCGGGGCATTCCCTGGTGAATAAGTACAATGTGACCTTGGGGCATTCCCCGGCTAAATGAATACATTTTTTCAGTGCAAGGAAACCAAACCATTCAACACACAATTTTAACATTCACCAATCCATAATTGCTACATTTGCCTACCTGAGCCTATGCATTTGACGGTCTTATCATGATACTACTGAATTCATCAACATCCATCAATTAATCGAACTAAATAATATTAATATTTTATCAATTTCTCTATTCCCTCCCCAAATTTCTTTTTGATTCTTAATGATGTATTATTTTATTATAATTCATAGCCCGAGGAAATCAAACATCAAAACAAACAAGTAGCAACTCAATCACCAATCAAGATCAATCGACACACGATATTCAACCCGATGCACTGAATATCATCAACAATGAAACAAAATGACTGAAAGAGTAGAATTGGACCTCAATTTGAAGCTCTCGAACTAAATGTTATTTGAAATAAGAGATAATTTTGCATATGAAAATCGCAAATCAGAACCTCAAACGATGAACCCATAACTCGAACAACCCACAATCTGCATCAACTTAAATCAACCCCACTGACCCGTACCCATTTTTGACTTGGTCATTTTCCGGTGGGGTTTCATCAAAATTGACTCAGATGGGTCAGATTTTATTGATTTGGTTGCCAATTTCAATAATCCCGATGATATTAAAACTTAAAATAGGATAGAACTGATTAGTTGGTGTTAGATTTAGCCAGAACTTAACTCAACGAAGTCAATTTTGATTGAAAACCAAACTCGGGATGGGATGAACGGGATAACTAATCGCTATTTTCGGTGATGGTTTGACCCAAAATAGTCTACTAAATTACTATAGCTTATTCGGAGCTCCAGTGAGGAGTCCCTACACCAGAACAAAAATGGCATTGGTAATAGGTCATCAATTTTTACTTGATCCCCTTCTCGCTGATCTTCTCTCTTGCATCCAATTTTCCCCTTTGATGTGTTCAATTGTGTTACTGTGTAGTGTTTTTCTCCATTGTTGTCTAGGTCCTCTCTTGTGAGTGATGTGTATGTATATGTTGTGCCTAAAATCAGTGTATGTATGGAATGGCGAAAAAGAAAGACCCCCCTTTTCTTTGATATCCTATGTGTATATATGGTTTTTATGTGTAACAGTGAGGTTAGGGTGAGGTAATGGGGTAGGGTAGGGATGGGTACAAGTAGGTAGGGGTATGCGGGGGTAGGTTGGTGATGTGTTGTCGAAATTTGATTGGTAGGGGTTGTTAGTTTGTTCCAATTGGGATTATGTGGGAATTTAGGGATAAATTTGTTTAAAGTTGATTATTATTTTGTCATTTTGTGAAAAAATTATGGAATGGGGTTGGGGTGCTTAGTAAGATGGAGTAAACCATAAAATAAATTTTGGAGGGACAAAATTATGTTTCTAAATCAAGCCCCATTTGGATGTAAACACAAAGTGTTTTCAGACAAAGAAATAGACAACGAGATAGAATTTTGTCCTGACTGTTATTCTAAAAAAGGAAACAGAAGGAAGGGGAGCAATCGAATTTTGATTTTGAGCATCCTACCTATCCCAAGTTAGGTGGGATTCAAGTCGCAGATGGTTCTAGGATTGACAAAAAGGGACTATACCAAGTTGGACAGTCGAGTAAAGTCCTATCGAGGTTCCGGTCGGTGGCTCTGTCATTACATCAAAAATGAAAATAACAAGTTAAAAAGATAAATGAAATTAAAAAATTCCTATCTATGCAGCTTCTTTTGGACTCTTGACTTAAGTTTTTTATGCTTCTAAAATCGACAAAAGATCTAATCTTCTTTGGGATGAACTTGAGAATAGATTATTTCTCCATATAAAATTTAATGTTGGAGATGAACTCACAAATTGACCATGTTCTGTCGGTGGTACTTCTGAACCTTGATCCTGAATTTGAAAATCCTAACCCTATTCTTCAGGTGAGCTCCTGACTTACAATTTCTTTACCTTGTTGCTTGACTTTCAATTCATTACCCTGTTCTCCAGGCGGGCTCCTAACTTGTTATTTTTAATCTTTTGATTTTCAATTTCACCACCCTGTTCTTCAAGCGGGGATCTCGACTAGTAATTTCCTCACTTTATTGGCTTTCAATTGCTTCACCTTGTTTCTTGACTTTAAATCTCTTAACCTCGCTGCTTGACTTTCAATTTCTTCACCCTGTTCTTCAAGAGGACTCCTGACTTATCATTTCATCACCCTGTTCTTTAAGTTGGCTCCTGACTTTCAATTTCATCTCCATATTCTTTAGGTGGGCTCCTAACTTGCTATTTCAACACCCTGTTCTTCAGGCAGGCTCCTGACTTGCTATTTCATCACCATGTTCTTCAGACAGGCTCCTGACTTACCATTTCATCACTCTATTCTTCAGGTGGGCTCCTAACTTGCCATTTTAGCACCCTGTTCTTCAGGCAGACTCTTGACTTTTAATTTCATAACTTTGTTCTTCATACGGGCTCCTTAATTTTCATTTTTTCATCACCCTGTTCTTCAGGCAGGCTTCTGACTTTAATTTCATCGCCTTGTTTTTAGGTGGGCTCCTGACTTGCTATTTTATCACCATGATCTTTAGGGGGATCCTGACTTGCAATTTTTATCACCCTGTTCTTTAGGCGGGCTCATGACTTTTAATTTTATCATCACCCTGTTCTTCACGCAGGCTCCTGACTTTAAATTTGATCGCCCTATTTTTCAGGTGGGCTCCTAACTCGCAATTTTATCACCCTGTTCTTCAGGTGGGCTCCTGACTTGCAGTTTCATCACCCTGTTCTTAGGGCGGGCTCCTGACTTTTAATTTTATCACCCTATTCTTCAGACGGGCTCTTGACTTGCTATTTCATCACCCTATTCTTTAAGAGGGCTCCTGACTTGTCATTTCATTACCCTTTTTTTCAGGCGGGCTCCTGACTTTCCATTTCATTACCCTGTTCTTCAGGCGGGCTCCTAACTTGCCATTTTATCACCCTATTATTCAGGCGGGCTTGCTATTTTGTTACCCTGTTCTTCAGGCATGCTCCTGACTTTCAATTTCATCACCCTGTTCTTCAGGTGGGCTCCTGACTTGCAATTTCAACACCCTGTTCTTCAGGCAGACTCCTAACTTTTAATTTCATCACCCTGTTCTTCAAGTGAGCTCCTAACTTGCCATTTTATCATCCTATTCTTTATGCAGGCTCCTGACTTTGTATTTCATCACCCTGTTTTTCGGGTGGACTCCTGACTTGCTATTCCATCACCCTATTCTTCAGGCAGACTCCTGACTTTCTATTTCATCACCCTGTTCTTCAGGTGGCTCCTGACATCAAATTCAAAACTAGAACGAAAATTAGCCCACACAAAGATTGTGATAAAGAAAACTTTATTTTTCAAAAAAATAAAGTCTCATTTTTCTAGGAGGGTCCTAAAGTGAAGTTCCTAATAACAGGAATTAAATTTTCTTTTTGCCCCAATTTATCATCAAAAGCTTTTGCGGGTGTCAAATCCAATCACAACTACTCGTAACAATGCATAATGCAAAGACAAATCATGATTCTGATCAACAAATACACCCATTTGGGGGTAAAATTGAATGACTTAGACCAACAAGTCCCTCTCTTAAGAGTGAAAATGAATGATTCTTAATAAAAAGTGAATCTTTTAGGATTAAAGGATTAAATTAGGATGTGCACCTCCTAGCCACGAGACATAAAATACCCAAATTAAAGAGTGTGTCTCTTAGGGGTACAACATGATGAGTTTTACCACAAATGTGATTACCAAACCTATACAGCAACACTGCTCTTGCATTTGCAGAAATGAGAAATTTCACCTCTGGATATTTGCGCTTTGATGCCTTTGATTTGAAGTTAGC
The DNA here is from genome assembly GCF_002878395.1 of Capsicum annuum. Lineage (NCBI taxonomy): Eukaryota > Viridiplantae > Streptophyta > Magnoliopsida > Solanales > Solanaceae > Capsicum > Capsicum annuum. Next base: position 83,824,771 of record NC_061112.1, read on the forward strand.
AACTGTTCCTATTTCACACAAAGAAAATTTGTGAGTTTAAAATAGGGTGGTTGGATTGCGGCTTTGGCTTTTGAGGTGATTGCTCTTTCCCACGTCATATTTAATCTTGCTTCCAACCATTAGCATATGTTATTGACTTGCTTCATCATTGACCCAAACTCAGATAATTAAGAGTGACTCTGAAACAAACACAGTATCTCTGCTTTGTCATGCTCCTCAGATAAACCCTTTGAACATTGTTATTTCCATGAGTTCCCAAACTTGTTTGTTAACAAAATGTTTTGCATGCCTTATTTCAGCTCACAATCATGTCTCTTTTATGTGCTGGCCTTTTTTCTTGTTTTGTGCAATTGAAGAAGCTGGTATCTAGTTTTGAAATCTTTTCTGACTAATTTTGACACAGACATGACTTAAAGACAAGAGAAAAATGACAATGATTTTATAATTGACTCAAGAAAATAAAATAAAAATAAAGTTAAGAAAGAAAAGACAATGAATGTCCCCATTTGAAACAAAGAAGGAAAAATTTATCTAAAAATGACAGTCAACTCTAATGATTATGCCATGCATTTTGGATTAAGCTGCCTGATCTTTCCATCCAAACTTTCACCAATTGTTATTGAGTTAATGTCCTTGAAACTGAGTTGCTTTCTTAGGTCAATTTTATTTAAGACCTCATTCAGCTAGTGATACCTTGAAGGGTTTTCTCCAACAAGCCTCTCTCATTTTCTCTCAGCCCACTATCGTCTTATGGTGATGAGACTCTCTTATTCTTATTTCTCTTAATTTATCATCGTCTTATGGTGACAGTGAGGGTTTTCACCAATAAGACTCTCTCATTTTATTTCTCTCAACTTACCATTGTCTTACGGTGCTCGAGATGGTTTTCACCAATAAGACTCTCATTTTTATTTCTCTCTTGATTCCTTATGCTAAGAAAGACAAGTAGTTCCCAAAGTACATTATCATATCCATTGCATGCTTAGCCTTAACATTCTCAAAGATTGATCTGAAGGTCTTTCTTTGGTTGTAACTTGGCTTTTGGATAAGGTTAGAAAGAAAAGAAGGCATGAGGCCCAAATGACACTTGAAGTGGAGTGGGACTTACAACTTTTGGAATCGGCTCAAACAATGAGTATTAACTCATGCCCCAGTTTCTTTTGACTAGGAAATTCTAAATATTTATTTGGTTGGACCGAGTCCAGAGTAGGGCAACTTACGTATCTTACTCCCGAGAGAGGAGAATCAAGTCACGTAGTTCCAGCAACTTATTTTTTTTTGCTTGATTTTGATTTCTTTTCTTCATTTTTTTTATCTTTTATTGACTCTTTTCTCTTCAGGATTTTTTTCTGACTCTATTTTTCTTAACACTCTTCTCTTTTTTTTTTTTGGATATATTTTTTCTCTCTTTTTTTTGAAATTTTTTTTGACTCTTTTTTTTACTCGACACTTTTTTTGAATTTTGTTGACTATATCTTGATTTCAAAAGAGAGGTATAAAAGAAAATAACACTAAAGCTCCAATGGGGTAAACAAAGGATGACACAATGTTTGGATAGTAGAATAAAATATCTTTATCATATCAATCATTAAAAATGCAAGTATATAACATGCAATATGGAAGTGGGAGATGAAGATCATGTATGACACTTTTACAGCACTAACTTTAACTGAGCCTGTACATCACTACTTCTCCTGTGCTTGTCCAGCATACAACTCTACCTTTGTTGTACATCCCTGACATCGAATGATCCATGCTTTCGTGGAGCTGATTATTTTTCTGTTTCTCTTGATATAAGGATCATGTGTCTACTATTTGACCTAAATGAGCTATGTTTTTCAATTGATGACCAAGTTATTCTTGTGATTCTCAAAATAATTGCCTTAATTTCAAAAGAGGGCTTCAACATGGTCACCAAATGTCTTAACGCGCTACTTATTTCTCATATGTTTTTTCTAACCTTAGCCTTCTGATTAACAGTTCATGCTCAAATTGGATTTTGAGATCTAGCTAAAAATTCCGCCAGCATGTCATATCACTAGAGTCACCATAAAAGTACTATGTAAAGAAAACAAACAAACAACACATATTTAAAACACAAATGAAAAAAGGACACTCCATTTAGTTAAAATAAAATATAGAAGGGTTTGAACCAAGACAATACAGAAATAAAACAAGATAGATCCCAAACTACAACCCTGAAGTAATTCAAAAAACAGAAAAGAAAACAAAACGAACTACCAAACATCCATCCTAGCAAGGAGAGGAGTGACTTTCCAATTGCCGAGATTGACATCTTAGCCACTAGTTTGCATATCAACATAACTAGAGCTTTCCTCATTGTCAATGTTCTGCACTAGAATTAATTTATCATGAATCATCTTTTTAATTTCTCTTTTCAAATCTCGACAATCTTCAATACTATGACTCTGAACATCATAATGATACGCACATCATACATTAGGATAAAAAATTCTTGAATGCAGATTAAGAGTGTGCCCAAGAAGAGGAGTGATCATACCCCACTGTAACAATCTCTGAAATAAACTAGCATAGACTCTCCAGTTGGTGTAAAACTATCCCTAAATTTCTGCCTCATTTCATTATTTGGCTTGGATAAAAAATATGGCCTAGAAGGGCTTTGGTATGTTTGTAAAGCTAGAGGATGACTCTGAGGTGATGGTGTGCTCTATTGTAAGTAAGAAGGGAGTTAAACATATGGTTGCGTGCAATATACTAGATATGGAGGTGGGGAAATAAAGTATAATAGATTTTGGGAGGGATTATAGAGAGCTTGGGTAGGAACTTAGGCTTGATACTAAGGGTAACGATGATGTGGTCTTCTTGGACGTGCCCGTTATCCAACTACAATAGTGGCTGCATCTTTCTCATTCTTCTTACCTCTAGTTTCCCTTAATTGATTGCAATATTGTCCCAAATGTGTCACGCATTCCTCATTTCTATCTTAGTCCTCAAATTTTGACATATCAAGGATTGGAGGAAGGTTAATAATTAAAGGTATGCCCCAGTCTTTGTATGAAACATCTTTTTTACCCGCCAGTCCTAGGGAAGTTTTCATAGCATTTTCTGCACTCTTCATTTTTCCAATCATTTTCTCTGGCTCTTCAGGAACGCTAAGCCTCTTATTAAGAAATTTTGGTGGTCTAATTAACTTAAAAGTAGGCTCAAAAGTATAACAATGATCACCAAAAGTATTGAACATGGGTCCACTAGCAGCATGGAGAAGCACAACCATTGGGAGGCTAGCCAATATGGATGTCTCAGCAGAGGATTGAGCAACAAAATCACAGACGACATATGGTGGTGTGAATGTAGTAGGCTTATGTGAGGAGCCAGGGAAAGAGTGGTGGAAATATTGAGATGCTTTTAGCTTGGAATGAATTCTGAGTCATCTTGCAGTGTATCAACAACAGTAGGAAACTGGCTTCGCGATTTTGGTAGAAAACTCAAGGTATTTGTAGGATCAATAGCAGTAAATGGATGAGGAGGCAACCCACTAACCCAATCTCGATGCATTTTCGTCATTTGTTGCTTTAGTCTCAAAATCTCTTGCTTTAAACTTTTACTTTCTTGACTCTTTGTTTGATCGATAATGTCACTCTTTATATCCTTGTTAGACACAGTTAACCCTTCCTTAAATTTGGTATGATGTGGAGGACTAGGTGGAGTGCCACAAACCAACCACCTTAAACTAACTGAACAAGAGATAACAAATGTGTTATAGTTTAACATTTTCTCAAGATCTTTGGTTTTTTTTCTCTTTTTTTCTGAAAAGATAACAGAATCCAAGAAGAATGCCTACGTATCTCACCCCCTAGAAAGGAGAATCAGCTGTGCATAGTTCGTGAAGTTTGGCCACAAAATAACCGATCAACTTTCTTTCTTTTTATTTTTCTTGAAACTTTGATAACAAATTTTCAAAAGAATTGACGAAAATCTTTTTGAATTTTTCAGCTTTAAAATCCTGTACAAAATGAAACCTATGATTACCAAAGAAATTTTTTTTGGGTTTTCGATTTTAAATTTCATATGAAAATGAAATGTGAACCTATTAAAGGAAAATCATTTTGTGTTTTCTTTTAAAGATGTATATGAACACCTATTCTAAATGAAGACCGAAATATTTTATTTTTTTTTCAATTTTTCAGATTCCTATACAAAATGAAACTTATTATTACCAAAGAAAAATCTTTTTGGGTTTTCAATTTTGAATTTCATATGAAAATGAAAATTGGAACTATTAAAGAAAAATCTTTTTGTAGTTTTCTTTTAAAGATGTATATAAAACATCTACTCTAAATGAAGAGTGAAGAAAATCTTTTTAAAACTTTTTAAATAAGATCACCGAACCCTAGAAAGGCTGTCTACGTATCTCACTCCCTAGAGAAAAGAATCAGGTGTGCGTAATTCGTCCAGATTAGATAATTAAAGAATATAGAACCGACTAAACCCTAACTTAAGAAACGCGACTAAAGACAAATGATTAAAAACGTCAATAAAATCTTTTTGGGATTTTTAATTTGACACTTCACATAAAACTGACACCAACAACTATGAAAGAAAAATCTTTTTTTTGGTATTTACATTATATGAAATGTACAAAACTTCTACCATCTTTTTAAAATTTTCTTTTATAAAAATCTCCTATTGAAACAATTTTTTTTTTTTGAATTTTCGAATTATAAAATTTTATTAAAGAGAAGAAAAGAAAAATCTTTTTGACGTTTTTGTATTTTGAGAACATGAGTGCAAAAGATAAAAAAAATCTTTTTGAATTTTTGGATTGTGAAAAACAAAAGCCACAAAAACTCTAAAAACTATGAAACTCTCTTTTTTTTACTACATTTTTTCTCTCCCTTTTTTTTATTTTTCCTTGCCTACACACCTTCTTTAATTCTAGCACATGTTTTTTCCCCAAATCAGTCCATCAAGTGACCCTATTACCTAAAAAATGAAACAATTAGCATGTAAGGATGCTTTATGGGTAAGTCTCCTACAAAGAACCAAGTGGATCCTGCTAGGTATCAATATGATGCAAATAAGCATAACCAAAAGGTTGACCTTGGCTGGGGTGCACTAACAAGGCTATTTGGGGGAGCATATGATCGATGGTGGCTGCGACGGTTTTTCACGTACTCCATACACCTAATGGCTCCCCCTCCAAAAATAAGGGTGACTCAACTAGAGGTCGTGTACATACGTGTACTACGAACTTGTTGCGGAAAAAATGACTCGGTTATGCATATGATGCCAAATATAAAGTAGTAACACATAGTAAAAACTGTAAACACTTAGCACGTAGGCACTCGAAAATGATAAAACAAACACAAACAATAACACAAACAATGTTTATACACTCATAATGTCAAATTAAGCCGATACAACTCCAAAAAATAAGCTCGAATTTTGAAAAATCCCCAGTAGAGTCTCTAGAGCTGTCACACCTTTTTTTTTACCAAAAAGATTTGATTTTAAGACTTGAAAGGATTTTTCTTATTAAAGTGACAAAATAGAGATTTGTTTCAAAAAAAATTCTTTTTCAATTAACTCAGAGTCGCCACTTGGCATAAATTGGGTGTGCCAAGTCACCTTTGGAAATCCCTTTTCAAAATAGTTTGACTCTAAAACTGATCCGCGAATAGAGATTCCGACTAAGGAATTCTGTTAACCAAGGGAAGGGTGTTAGGTACCCCTCAGTCCTGTGGTTCGACCATAGTTTCTCTGTAGAGTATATCGGCTAGCATAAACACTATGGATGTATAAACCAACAAACACACAAACGTGAAACAAAAATCAAACAAACAAAACCAAAATTAGTGTTCAGTCCAATTTATTATTTACCCAAAATAAAAAGGTACTGAAATGTAAACCTACGCTAACCTACACTAGTCCTAACTACGCTCTAATGCTTTACCCGATGCCTCAGGCCTTGATCACGAGCCTCCTTTGTGTACATGATACTTTGGGGCATCTTGGTGAATAAGACAATGTGAGATCGGGGCATTCCCTAGCTAAATCAATACATTTTTTCAGTACGAGAAAACCAAACCATTTAACACACATTTTTAACATTCACCAATTCATAATTTTTACATTTGCCTACCTGAGCCTACCATTTGCCTACGAATTTGATGGTCTTATTATACTACTACCGAATTCATCAACATCCATCAATTAATCAAACTAAACAATATTAATATTTTATTAATTTCTCCATTCCCACTCCAAATAGATTTTTAATTCTTAATGATGTATCATTTTATTACAATACGTAACCCGATGGAATCAAACAACAAATCAAAAAAGTAGCAATTTAAACACCAATCAAGATCAATCAACAAATGATATTCAATCCAATGCACCGGATATCATCAACAATGAAACAAAAAGAGTGAAAGCATAGAATTGGACCTTAATTTGAAGCTCTCGAACTCAATGTTATTCAAAATAAGAGACGAAATTCGCATCCAAGAATCGTAAATCAGAACCTCAAACGACGAACCCACAACTCAAACAACCCATAATCTGCATCAACTTAAATCAACCCGACTAACCCGTACCCATTTTTGACTTGGTCGCTTTCCGGTGGGGTTTCATCGAAATTGACTCAGATGGGTCAGATTTTATTGATTTGGTCTCCAATTTTGATAATCTCGATGAGATTAAAACTTAAAACAGACGAAACTGACTGGTTGTGTTAGATTTGGCCGAAACTTAACTTAACAGAGTCAATTTTTATTGAAAACCAAACTCGAGATGGAATGAACGGGTTCACTGATCATTGTTTTTTGGTGATGGTTTGACCCAAAACAGTCTACTAAATTACTATGGCTTATTCGGAGCTCCGACGAGGAGTCCCTACGCCAGAACAGAAATGACATTGGTAGTGGGTCGCCAATTTTCACTTGATCCCCCTCTCGTTGATCTTCTCTTCTCTAATACATCCAATTTTCCCCTTCGGTGTGTTTAATTGTGTTTTTGTGTAGTGTTTTTCTCTATTGTTGTCTAGGTCCTCTCCTGTGAGTGATGTGTATGTATATGTTATGCCTAAAATCAGTGTGTGTGTGGGGAATGGTGAAAAAAGACCCCCCTTTTCTCTGATGTCCTTTGCGTATATATATTTTTTATGTGTAACAGTGAGGTTAGGGTGGGGTAGTGGGGTAGGGTAGGGGTGGGGGCTACGTGGGTAGGGGTATATCGGGATGGGGTGGTGATGTGTTGTCAAAATTTGATAGGGAGGGGTGGTTGTTAGTTTGTTCCAATTGGAATTATGTGAGAATTTAGGGATAAAATTTATTTAGAGTTGGTTATTATTTTGTCATTTGTTGAAAAATTATGGAATAGGGATGGGGTGCGTGGTAAGACGGAGTAAACCGTAAAAATAAATTTTGGAGGGACAAAATTACGTGTCTACAGTTGAGGTAGAGTAAACCGATGTATCGTTTGCCAACGAAAGTGTTGATGAAGCAGCCATGGGATTTTGAAGGTCGAAACAAGGACATAGACCTTTCAAAAATGAAACCGTTATCGCGTACGGGTCACACGGTCTTGCACACATCGAATGTTTGCTGATCGGCACAGAAATGGCCGAGCCAACAACCTTTCTATGCGACAACGCTATGGTAAACAAGCAAGATGTCTAGGCTTATGGGATACTAACTGGATGCTTGGAGCCTGTGTATAAAGAAGATCCTGTGAAATAATAATTTTTTATTTCAAGTCACTTCACTTTACATACATTACATTACATACATACATATACATACATGTAGATGGAATTTTTTTGCTTGATGATAGTTGAATTTTTCACAAAGAAACAGATTGTCCATCTATTGTAAAATATATTCTATCTGTTCTGACAAATAGTTTATCTGTTGCAATAGGTTGGTCCTCTATTGTATTATGCTGATATAGTCTTATCTGTTACAACAGTGGGAAGACCTATTTGATAATTACCAACAGATGGACCTACATGTTACAACATATATTTAAATTTGTTTAATATTTTTCAACAATTATCCTTGAATATTCATGTGCTCAACGACACCAAACCAGTAGCAAATACAAATACACCACCATGAAAATTTCAGTAATTAGGCTTGAATATCCATGTGCCCAGCACGACCAAACCAGTAGCAATAACGCCAACAATGTAGTATCTTCTTGCTCAATTTTGTTTCTCTTTAAAAGCCTTGACTTTCTTCAATAAACCCCAGATTACACGATTTGCTTGTGAAGGGTGTCGTTCTTTATACTAATTAAAGTAATCACATCCATCCAACTTCTATTAAAATAAGACCACAATTACAAAATAATTACAAGTCAATAAGTAATCAACTAATTAAATAAAAAAATATTACCTTTGAAATCTTACAAGTAAAACACCTACGACCTGGATTTTGTTGAGTCCAAGAAGTCTTCAATAGAGCTTCATGACCACACTTACAATATTGAAAAGCTTTGTCACAAAAAGCAGTGAAATACGAGCTCTACATTGTCAAGCTCAGTTGAAAAAAATAAAAAAAAATATGCAGAAAAAAATATAAATAATCGAGATGAATTTGGATAGAGAAAAAAAGATGAAGAAGAAAAAGAATATTTGAGAATTTAGGGTTAAATTTTAGGAAGAAGATGAATACATAAGACAATGGGAGAAAAATAACCATTGAGGGCCAAATCAGCAAAAATAGGGGGGTTCATCGAGCCTTGGCTGCGTGAATTATATGTGAGTTGCCAACAGGGAAAAAAGTGACAAACTGACACATTTGATGCCTATTTTATTTTACGTGTTTAAAATAAACACTGTCAACTTGATGCCTATTTTATTTTAGGTGTTTAAACTGATCACTGTCGATGGGTTCCGCCTTTTTTATTTCAAGTCACTTTTACTTTTTACATGTAGTGGCAATTTTTTATGTCTAATGAAAGTTGAATTTTTACAATGCAACAGATTCTCCATCTGTTATAATAGATATTCTACCTGTTTAGACATATAGTTTATCTGTTGCAATGGGTTGGTCATCTGTTGCATTATATCAAAGTTTTTATCTAAGTCTATCTGTTGCAACAGTGAAAAGACCTATTTTATAATTTTCAATAGATTACCTACCTGTTGCAACATATGTGTAAATCTGTTTGATATTTTCCAACAGATGTGTCGTCTATTGCAACAGATAAATTATCTGTTGCAATATTTGAATCTAGTATTCCATTTATATTAATAAGTTCAAATCTAAGAAAAAAATAAAATTCATAGACAAAATAAAATAAATCAAAGCCTTCAGAAATTAGCTGAAATAAATCAATAAATAAATAAAATATAAAAAAATTATTATGGGTACAGATCTCAACAAATACATTAAAAATTTAAGTATTGATGTCAAGAATTCCTAAGGAGGGGTGAGGTTATTACTTTGACAGAGTGAGGCTATAAAGATCTACTCAATATGGACAAGTTGTTCTTCATCCGGTGCTATGGAATTCGGCTTTGGTCGTCGTGGATTTTTATTGTCGCTTACATATGATTTTTGCGCTTTCTGTTCTCCGTATTTCCATAGAAAGAGTAGCATATTGTCAATGTTGTTCTACAATAGCTTTTACATCCACCTGGAAAGCCAGAATTAGTCAATGCTAATCGCACAGATACAACAAAATAGAAAAGGATAACTCATCTGTTCTAGCATATCAAATAGGTCTTCCTCCTATTTTAAATTATCCCAAATAGATTATATTTTTATTGAAATAGATGAATCAACTGTTGGGATGAATTTCTACATGAGGAAGACCTGTATAATAATTTCCAATTGATGAACCATCTATTGGAATATATGACTTATCTGTTGCAGCTGATAGGTTATTTGTTGGTACAAATAAAAGCGGTACGAAGAGCTGTTTGATTTGCTAAAACAGATGAGACATATATTGCAACAGACATTTTATCTGATGCAATAAGTTAGTCAACTGTTGCAACAGATGTATATATCTATTTGATAATTTTTAGCAGATTTGTCATCTGTTGAAATTGATTGTGTCTGTTTGTTAGTTGGAACAGACATATATATTCACTGAACAGACATATATATTCACCTTCTTCAGTTTGTGTTGCTCTCCTTTGGCCATTGTACATTGCTTAGTGCAACACATGAATAGAGGAGTTGCAATTTTGCTTTTTCGGATGTTTCATAATGCCTTGGAAACTACTTTTCTTCTCCACTTATCCTTAATCTCTAATGGAATGGATGGATATAAGATCCTCTATAATGAAATGACACCCCTCTTAGATTCAATTCCTTTATAGAAGCAGTTAATGCATTAATAGCATTAATTACTACATCATGTTTCGCTTTGCAGAATATTCACTAGGAGAGGCAAAATCTATATAACCAGTATGATAATACTCATAATGGTTTGTTTTAAATATGTAAGAGGAGCATCATTAGTACCAACATCTCCATCACCTCTAAGACCATCAACAACAATAAGCCCACTCTCCAAAATTGTTTTTCTTGTAATGGTTGTTACTCCAAACAATTCTATTTTTATTCTATCAATGACCTTAGGGTTCGATAAAGTTTGCACAGACCGTAAAGTAAGAAAAAAATATCATCTTCAACTCTCAATTGGTCGGAACTAGTGACAGATGCACAATCTAACATAAATCATTACATATATTAGAATAATGATTAGATCATATAAAAAAATCATTAATTAAAATAAAAAATTAATTATAATTATACTTACTGTATCCTTCGGGGGGTTGAAGAGATTAAGAAATTTTGCATTTTTATCAGTTTCGGCCGACAACCATCTCAAGATTCTTAGACAGAAAACTTCTTCCTTATAGTTCACTTACTGTCTCAAATAAGGAATGGCTTCAAACATCTAAGCCTATAAAATAACTCCAATAAATTAAAACCATTATTGAGTAAAAAAAATGAATGATATCATAATAAAAGAAAGAAATATTTACCTTGAAATCCCATGGAAAGCCATATAAGTTGATTGTCTTTGGCGCTAACGGAGTCAACAAACATTTGACAGTAATTTTGAAGCTTTCATAACCCTAAGAATAGCTGTTAAATGCCTTAAGATCCTCAGAGAGCTTTATTAAACCAACGGTTATATGGTTGTTAACGTCTCTCGCCCAAAGAATATTATGTACAAACCAAACCAAGCACAATGACTACTTGTGCTTCTTTGAAATTCTTTTACCTTTCAACGCTTCTATCAAATTTTTGTTTTTGAAGCTTGGACCAACAATGGACATCAGGTCATCACGATCACATGACTTTTCTTTTCCTTTTTTGGGTGTGGGGGGTGTTTTTTTTGGGGTTAGAATAGTTATAACATGAGAAAAACAAGGAGGATAACATTTTAGTCCAGTAACTATGACAAACTCCTTCCAACCAAAACAAACAGGCATGCCACAGTAATTTATCCATACCTCATCCATCTTATCTTTGTTTTCATATATAAACCTAAACTTGAGAAGTTCATATACCATTTTCATTTGGAAATGAGCGTTGTTGTCTTCCGAAAAATCAAGATATATACCAAAGCAGCTGTCCCTGAAATAAGCATTCAATTTTTATTCTCGAAGTATTTTTCTGAAGGTGTCGAAAGATTTTATCATGGCCGACTTAACCATGAAATCACCCATTAAATCTATGGCACCATCGTACTACATTCTCACAGGATAACAATCAATGCTGAAGGTTTTGACCAACTCTTTGGTGGAAGGGCTATTAGCATTTGGATCATCTGTTTTGAAATATTCCTCTCCCCCCCCCCCCCGTGTTGATCATATTCTGCTTCTGATTGACATAAAACTTGTAAATCAAGCTCATAAAGTGATGGATGTAGCCTAGTTGCTTCACTTGTTTCTTTACTTGGACTTGATTTGGTTTTTGTTCTTTTGGGAGTCATATTATCTAAAATTAACAGGAACATAAAAAATATATTATAGTTGATTAATGCATCATTAAAAAAGGATAACAGTAAATCTAACATGCAAAATGGTAAAATAACAGTTTCAACAAATCACGCATCTGTTGCACCAGGTAGGCTATCTGTTGCACCATATAACTAACCTGTTATAACGGATAAGTAATTTGTTGCAATAATATAAAATATATCACTCATCTTTTAAGACAGATGAATGTTTTATGCAATAGATCACACATCTGTTCCAACATATGAGTTATCTGTTGGAACAGTTAAATAACCTATTCCAACGGATGAGCAATCTATTGCAACAATACAAAATATATCACTCATTTATTGAGAAAGATGAATGGTCAGTGCAATAGATCACACATTTGTTGCAACATATAAGTGATCTATTGGAATAGTTAAATAACCTGTAGCAATGACTGAGTAATCTATTGAAATAATACAAAATATATCACTCGTTTATTAAGAAAGATGAATAGTCAGTGCAACAGATCATACATCTGTTGCAACATATGAGTGATCTGTTGAAATAGTTAAATAACCTATAGTAACAACTAAGTAATCTGTTGTGATATTACAAAATATATCACTCATTTATTGAGAAAGATGAATGGTTTGTGCAACATATCACACATCTGTTACAACATATGAGTAATCTATTAGAATAGTTAACTAACTTATAGCAACAGCTGATTAACTATTGTGATAATACAAAATATATCACTTATCTGTTGAGAAATATAAATGGTCTGTATAACAGGTCACACATCTGTTGTAACATATGAGTGATTGTTAGAATGGTTATCAACGGTCAATATTATTTAGATTTCTTCTAACAGAAGGATCATCTATCGCAATAGATGAATAATCAGTTAGAAAAATCAAGTTTGGACATGTCCTATTGGACGAGTTGATAGGATTTTATCCAACAGGAGGTTCATCTGTTGCATCAGATCTTTAATTCAATGGTTCATCTATTGCATTAGATGGTTAATCTATTGCATTAAATTTTTAATCTAATGGTTCCTCTGTTGCATTCGATAGTAAATTTGTTGCATCAGATAGTTAATCTATTGCAACATATGGTTAATCTGTTGCATCAGATGGTTAAACTATTACATCAGATAGTTAAACTGTTGAATCATATGTTAAATTTGTTGCATCAAATTTTTTATCTGATAGTTCCTCTATTGCATCAGATGATTAATCTATTGCATCAGATGGTTAATCAGTTGCACCAGATGGCTAATTTGTTGCATCAGATATTTAATTTGTTGCATCAAAATTTTAATCTGATGATTCTTCTGTTGCAACAGACGGTTGATCTGTTGTATCATATCCTAAATTTATTGCATCAGATGGTTAATATGTTGCACCAGATGGATAATCTGTTGGACAAAAAAAATAGTAGCACGATTTTGTTCAACAGAACGACAGCAATATCACCATTTTTACCAAGAACAAGAACAAATCAACCCAGCAACGGACGCAAAAAATTAAAGTTCTAAATCAAACAACAAAAGAGAAGAGAAGAAGAAATACCAGAAATTAGGATTTTATTCAGTCCGCATTTCAAATTAAAGTAACAAATATTAAAATTATTAACCAATACTATAAGATAAGTTGACTCAAGTTCCTCATTTTCTTCAATACTAAAAAGGCTATAATTTTTTACCTGTGAAAGAAGAAAAGGAATAATGAAGAATTCGAAGCTGTTGTGGCCTAAGAGCAAGGCTGTCACATCGATTGATGGTTGAAGTTGAAAAAGAACTCGAAGCTCAACTATTTACCGTTCAAGGTTGAAATCGCCGAGGATTGAAAGGAAAAATTTGCAGAACTGTTGGTTGAGAGAAGCTGTCGAGAGAGAGGAGAAAGGCGGTTGATGATTTGGATTGAAGGGGGGTGTGAGTTGGGTTGATTTGTATTTTTGAAAAGATTAGAAAGTTTTAAAAATATTAGTCAAGTCTACAATTGACTAAATCAAGTTTTCTAATTATATTTGACCCTTTAAGTTGGTCAATGTCACCAATCTTTCATTCAAGACTTAAAAGACATCTTTCCTTCAATTTTCTCGAGAAAGAGAAGAAGGTAAAGTGAGATGGTATGATGGAATTCACCTTATAAAATTAATTAAATGCTTTGTTGCATAATTAATGATAGTTATAACTATGATTCATTCAGTATAAAATTTTAATTTTTAAGTTTAGGAAATAAAAAAAGACTTAAACTCATTTTAATTTTTTTAAAAACTAAAAATAAATTAGTTTCTTAAAAGAGAAAGGTTATTGTAGTCTTTCTACAATTATGGTCAAGTTTGGGCCAAAAATTTTGGGGCAATTTAGCACTTCTCATTCCGTAATACTTGTCATTTTAAAAAATTAAGACATTAATTACTTGTTTGTTTTTTTGATATATCCTTAGTCACAAATATGAATATATATATATATATATATATATATATATATAGTACAAAAAAGAAATATTAAATAAGGAGTAATAAATAAGAATAATATAGCCAAAACAACATCTAGTTAATGTTTTTAAAAGACGTGCAAATACAAAATATGACAAGTATGTGAGAACAAAGAAGTATATCTTTAAAGGGACTAATTTTGAACATGAGAGAATATATATAGTCGTGGAAATCCAGTAACTAGAAGAAACCATTTATTGTACTTCCTCACTTTCGTTTACTTGACCCAAGTTGATTTGATAGTCTACTTAAAAAAATATTTATTATAAATTTATTTTACGAAATTAATCTTATTAGTTATACTTTGAAAATCTAAATTTGACTAGTGACACTTATATAATCATTAAATGACAGAGGTAATGTTAAAAAAACATGATAAACTTCTCTTTCATAAATTGGACAATCAACTGAAACAACTACTTCTTCCATTCTTTATTCTTTTTTCTTTTTTAGAGTCAAACAATCCAAACTTTGACTAACAATTTAAGATGTCTTTCTTAATCAAAATGAAAAATGAAAAAAATACAATTTATAGTACTTTCTAATAGTTTTGAATAATCAAATTTTAATTTTTAAAACTTAAATTAATTTAATCTGATTTAGCTCTAAAATTTAGTCAAATTGACTCACAAAAATGAAGGAGACATATAAAAAGAAATGAAAGGAGTATTTTTTAACAAGCAGACCAAGTAAAGGGAATAGAGGGAGTAAGATTTTGAACATTTAACCTTCTTCATTGAGAGGGTTGGCAATGGCTAGAGGGAGAGGATAGAGTTTATTAGTAAGGAAACTAAATTGAACAAGCAAATTAAAACAAATATTTTTAATAAGAAAACCAAGTAAAATGATAAGGAGGGAGTAAAATTTTGAACATTTTAACCCTTGTTCCTTGAGAAAGGGTGGGAATGGATGGGGGAGAGGATAGAGTTTGTAGCACACGAATGTTGGGAGATGCTTTGAATCCCAACTATCACTTTCGTAGCTAGTTCTTTGTTGTTTGCATTCCAAATTCGCTTTCGTGGTCGTTATGAATTTGCTTCTCCCAATTAAATGGTGCCTGACTATCACTATTGTACCCATCAATCTACCAAGGGTGTTTATGTTTTTGGTTCCCCATGCACCAACCACTCTCTTATACCACACTCCTAAATTAGTAACATATTCAATTCATTCTTCACCTATGCTTTTCAAAAACCTTACTCAGTCAATGTCTCCACGCTTAAATTTGAATCATAATAATTAAATGGACAACTTGGCTTCATGCCTTCTTTATTAGCGCTACGCAATTCCGCTATACTTTCCTCATTTCGTTTTACTTGGTCCCGATTTTTTTTAAAATACAAATGATATAAAATTTGATTATTATATTGATATGAGAAAAATTACAACTTATACTACTTTTCCTATAATTTTTAAATATTTAAATTTTAAAATATTGGATTAATATAATCTAATTTAATTTTGAAAATTAGTCAACTTGACCCTTGAAAAGTAAAACATGACAATTATTTTGAAACGTCAGGAGTAGAACCGAAATTTGTCAATAAAATAAAGCAATATATTTTGTGGGCAGAGTATAGTGTATAAACAGGGTGTTGCGCCAAAAGGTTCATTCAAACCCCTTTTGGTGAAAACTTACATTGTTTATCTACTCACAATAAATTTTTCTTTTTAATGTATATTTAATAGATATTGAATCTATTTTGACTTCTTTGTATATTTGCTTCTTCATGTTTTGAGTCTACTTAATAAATATTCTGTGACTCTGCTACCATGTATAGAATTGTGTGAACACAACTTCCACTAGAGAAACCATCAAAGGTTGTGGCGTCTTTAAGTGTAAAATTGACTTAAAAATAAATGAATCCATCGAGAGGGGAAGAATAATATCCATACAATGCTGAAGCTCTCAGATGAATAAATGCAAAACACACACAAAATGAATATGTTGAACAGATACTATCTATAGAAAATAAATTACTTCTAATACTAATTAGATACATCAACTTGGTGCTCAACAATCTCTTATTGCAATGTTCTCACAGGAATAAAACAGCAAAACTTCCCAATTACTTCTACAAAATCACCAATTGATTCCATTTTGACAAGCTTAAATCCAAAACTACGAGCACACTAATTAATCAGAATATTTAGAAGCCATTGTCCCTCCCTATCCAAATACCTCCAAGAATCAAATACTGCCTCTGTAAACAACGTTAATTAAAACGAAACTCCACATCTCTACTATTGGATCCTCCACCAGCTCCATTATACGGTTCCTGCAAACAATGAGAGCATTATCAGAAAAAGAGTCGATTGTCACATTGTGAATACCAAAGAAAAGTTCTCTTGTTAATTTGTTTTAAAGTTTGTTTGGATTGACTTATTTCAAGTGTTTTAAATCAAACAACTTTTAAACACTTATACACTATTTGTTGAAATTAAAAAGTAATTTCAAGCCAAATTAATAAAAAAAGCCAAAAATCATTAGTTAGAAATCAAAATTTATGAGTTTGGCTTATAAGCTAAACCCAAAGCCAAAAGTCAATCCAAAAATGCTATTAGAATGAAATGAACATCACTCATAGGGTAAGTTTCATAAATGGTCAATATAACCATGATTTATTTTCACCAAAGTCATATAACTAAAATTTCTAACACAAAAATCACTTTCACCAAACTCAAAAAAAATCACAATTGCCAGACAACACAACTTTCCGTTGCAATATGTTTTTACTCCACATAGAATCCAATATTTTGACACTCTATATATGTAAAAATCGTTGAATTATAATTTTTGAATCCATACTTTTATAAGTACAATAAATATAGTACTACTATTCCTACAGTTTTTAAAAGTTGAACAAAATAAATTTTCCTCAACATGAAACGGAATGAATACAGAGGATTCATCTAACTGACCCAACTAATTTGGAATTGAGGCGCTATTAATGATTAAATGGTACCTGTGAATCCTTGCTTCGATGAACCATCTCCTCATGACCCATGTTGGACCTCTTCTCTGCAGAGCCTTCATTGTTCTTATCAATTTTCTTGGAGCGAATGTGAGATTTTTTGAGGCCAAGAAGTCCCTTCCACCTAGTAGAACTTTTGGGTGGCCTAGAGGAAAAATGTTCATCTTTATCCTCATGAAGGAGTTCATCACGTAGAGTAGTAGTTTTGTGAGAGCTGCTACAACTTTCTTTGAAGGGCAACAATCTACCCTTAGAAAAAAGTTGGTCAGCACTCATCATGGAATAATTAGTGACATTGAATTCAAAGTCAGAGGAAACAGGAGCATCCCTATAGATCCTCATCATTTGGTGATGCTGAGAAGAAGTTGATGAATCGACAAAATCATTAGAGAAAGAGATTCGAGGACTCATAGGAGTCCCAAAACCTTTGTGGTCTGCTGAGTTTTGGTTGTACATGATGTCTCAAGTATCCCATGGAGAATGAGTGCTCTTGGAGCTACATAAGGTAGTTTGTGCTGACTGGATTTCGAACAAAATGTTAAATTAGGTTTCGGGCCTAGTTCACATGCCAAAAACTAGTTCAAAGAAAGAAGAATTATGTGCTTCGATAAAAATGAGTAGTTAGAGGTCGTTTGGTTATACGTTTGATTAGAAAAATAATTTCGGAATAAAAGTTGGGCTTAATTTTATCCCATATTTAACGTGATATATTAATAATTCCTAGGCTATTTCACTGAATTATTTTAATAAGGTAATGGGATTATGATTCCTTATGGAGACTGGAGTAAAATAAACTCATGAAATATCCTTATTTATTACATCTTATGTATCAAAATACACTTAGTGTATTTGGTAGAAGAGTTAAATAAACTACTTTTTGGTAAAATCTAAAATATCATAGAGGTTATTTATAAAGAAAATATAAAATTAAAAGTAGTTTTACATAATAGATTTTTTTAGAAAAAAATTAAAAATTATATTTTACGAAAATATTTTAGAGATTTACTACTAATAATAATGGGGATAAGCAGCTCTTCAGCATGCATGCTTGTGCTGCCTGCTTCAACTGTTTCAATCGTACTTTTATTATTTCATCCCTAATTAATTATTATAAGTCATTTGAGTATTAAAAAATTAATAATATTTAATAAAATAGAAATAAAATCATAAATTAATTTTTGATGTATTGTGTTGTCTTCTTTAGCTACTTCAATCGTAATATTAATATATCACTCCTAAATAATTATTATAAGTCATCTAAGTATTAAAAAATTAATAATATTTAATAAAAATTACTTTACTAGTAATAATAAAGAGGATAAGCAGGCAGCTCTTCAACATGTCTGCTTCACCTGTTTCAATCATAATTTTACTATTTCATCCCTAATTAATTATTATAAATAATTTAATTATTAAAAAATTAATAATATTTAATAAAAAATAAAACAGAAATAAAATAATATTGTAAAAGATTGTGGATGTCCATAACTCCTTGGTGTAATTCCTCCATTACTCCTTTAAATGTAGTAACTCTCACACCTCCATTACCACCTCATTGATCATCATGTTTATGACATTTCTTGAAACCCCCTAATGTAATACTATACATAGAGGTCTTGAGGAAGATGGTCAAGACACTTGCAAGAAAGAAGAAATTCATAATATATCGTTCTCTTGTTATTTACTTTAATCATTGTTTCGCTTAGCTTGTTGTTCTTTACATTGTTAGTCTTGCTCTTAATATTGAAATACGTTATCAGCACGACTCTACTCTTTTCAAGTTTTCAATCCACCAGGTATAATCAACTTATTTATCGTGAATATTGTAGTTTGTTATTTTTTCTTTTACCGAAGTTTTATTTTTAACGTTAAAGTTACACATGAAAAAAAATATTATTTTTATGTTATTGTATTGTTGTCTAACTTCATTATTTTTATGATAGTTTTTATCATGTCAAATTTGTTGAAGTTTGAGTTTGTGGCACTTGACATCTCCGAAAAAAATTACTTGTCATGGGTTCTCGACGTTGAGATTCACCTAGCTGCTAAGGGTCTTAGTGCTACTATTATCCCTAATAATGCAACGTCGAATTAGGACAAGGTCAAGGCTATGATTTTCCTTCGTCATCATCTGGACGAAGGACTGGAGATTGAATACCTTACAGTGAAAGACCCACTTGAATTGTGAACCAATTTGAAGGGAAGGTATGACCACCTAAAGGCCATGGTACTGCCTAGAGCTCGTTATGAGTGGATGCACTTACGGTTTCAAGACTTTAAAATCGTTGTTGAATATAATTCTGTTGTATTCAGAATTGTTTCCCGATTGAAATTATGTGGGGAAACTATAAATGATGAGGGAATGATGGAAAAAATACTAACTAATTTTCATGCCTCAAATGTGATATTGCAGCAGCAATACCGTGAAAAGGGCTTTCAAAAGTATTCTGAATTGATCCCATGCTTTCTGGTGGCTGAGCAACACAATGCCCTTTTGATGAAAAATCATGAAGCTCGTCCCATTAAAGCTGCCCCACTACCGGAAGTAAATGGGGTACAAGTACGTGGCCAACCTGAAAGACGACAAGATCGGGGTCATAATAATATGCGTAGACGTGGCAATGACAGGGGATGGTATAATAATCTCCATGGTAGTGGTAACCAAAGAAAAAGAGAAACAAATGAGTCCTCAAAAAAATTCTTCAATAGGTAATTATCATCGTTGTGGCATGAAAGGTAGCTGGAAGAATGAATATCGGGCGCCTAAGCAATTTGCTAGGCTTTATCAAGAATCTTTCAAAAGAAAGAGAAATGAAGGTGGGACCTCTTATAATGCCCGAATGGAATCACACTTGACTTTCAGAAATGATGATAAGACAGGACCTTCACAAAAATATGATTTCAATGTTGAGGCAAACTTGATCATGGAAGATGATGATTTTGATGGCCTTGATGATATACTCTCTCTGTTTAAAAAAGAATGACTTACTTTTCTTTTTAGTCCGTTTCAAAAAGAATGACCCCTTTCTTTTTTTGGCAATATTTTAATTTCAACTTTCCACATGGCATATTTAGGACCACAAGATTAAAGGACATTTTGGTACATTTGACACAATTTTAATTTAAGGCCACAAAATTCAAAAGTCTTCTTTATTTTCTTAAACTTTGTGTCAAGTCAAAGTAGGTCATTTTTTTTAAACGGATGGAGTAACTCATTTGGTAATTGAAAACTTCTTTGGAGATCAAAACTAAATCTTGATCAAGTTATTGAAAAAATAAATAATGTTGTTTTATTATATTTTTTAATCATATTTTTTCATTATATTGTTTTTATGTTTCAAGAAAAAAATAAGCATTTAAGTTTTATTGTAAGATTGTGATATTTCACATTTCTTATCATGTATTTTTATTTTGTGAAGATAATAAAATTTTTTCAATCTTCAATTGTATCCAAGATGAGTAATAGAGATATGTGCCTTCTTGATTGTGCTACAACTCACACTACATTAAGAGAAAAGAAATATTTCTCTAATTTAATTATGAAAATGGCCTATGTTAATATAATATCCGGTTGTATAAAGCTAATTGAGGGCTCTGGAAGAGCAACATTAGTACTACCTGGGGGAACAATATTGGCCATTGATAATGCATTATATTGTAGTAAGACTCAAAGAAACTTGCTAAGTTTCAAGGTTATTCGCCAAAATGGTTATCATATTGAGACTGCAAATGAAGTAAAGATTGAATATCTTTATATTACTAAAATAAAAGATGGGGAAAAATTTGTGCATGAAAAACTACTTGCACTTTCTTCGGGATTGTATCATACAAGTATTTGTATGGTTGAATCACATTCTACAGTAACTAAAAGATTTACAGATCGTAATGATTTTATCATTTGGCATGACCGGTTGGACAATCCCGATTTTAATATGATGTGCAAGACTATTGAGAATTTACATGGGCATACTTTAAAGAATCAAAATATTCTTCAATCCAAGGAATTCTCTTGTGCTGCTTGTTCTCAAGAAAAATTGATTATTAAACCATTAGTAGATAAGGTTGGGATTGAATCCCCTGCATTTTCGAAACGTATACAGGGTGATATATATGGACCAATTCACCCTCCATGTGGACCTTTAAAATATTATATGGTCTTGATATATGAATCTACAAGATGGTCACATGTGTGCTTATTATCAACTCGCAATGTGGCTTTTGCGAGATTGTTGGCTCAAATAATAAGGTTAAGAGCATAATTTTTAGATTATGCAATAAAGACTATCCGTCTTGATAATGCTTATGAGTTTACATCTCAATCCTGTAATGATTATTGTATGCCAACTGGAATAAAGGTTGAACATCCGATTGCTCGTGTTCACACTCAAAATGGTATAGCGGAATCATTGATCAAATGTTTTCAATTGATATCTAGGCCGATGTTAATTAGGACAAAACTTTCTGTTTCAACATGGGGGTATGCTATTTTGCATGCAGCAGCACATGTGCACATAAGGCTAACCAATTATCATAAATTCTCCCTATTACAGTTGGCTTTTGGTTAAGAACCAAACATTTTCTATCTTAAAATTTTTGGATGTGCGGTATATGTGCCAATTGTTCCACCACAACGCACAAAGATGGGACCCCAAAGAAGGTTGGAAATATATGTTGGGTATGAATCTCCTTCCATTATAAAATATTTGAAACCTATGATAGGAGATCTGTTTATGTCAAGATTTGTTGATTATCATTTTGATGAATCAGTATACCCAACATTAGGGAGAGAAAATAAGCAGCTGAAACATGAGATAGATTGGAATGCATTATCACTATCTCATTTAGATCCTCGAACAAATCAATGTGAGTAAGATGTTCAAAAGATGATTTACTTACAAAATGTTGCAAATTAGCTGCCAGATGCATTTACTAACCTTCCAAGGGTTACTAAATCTTATAGTCCAGTTGTGAATGCTCCAGTTCAAGTTGATGTCCCAATAGGACAAGTGGTCAATGCAAATGAGTCTAAGTTGCGTTTGAAACTAGGGGTGTGCAAAAATCGAACCTACCGATAAATCGAACCGATAAAAATGTTATTGGTTTATTGTTATTGGGTTACTGGGTTAATGAATTTTTAATGGTTTGGTACAAAAAATTATTAGGTTATTGGTTCGATTTGATTTTTTCTTATTCGGTTAGTGGGTAAACCGATAACCCAATAAGAATATATATATATATATATATATATATAT
>NC_061112.1:83847543-83906152 GCF_002878395.1 Capsicum annuum
ATATATATATATATATATATATTAATTTCTCTTTAATTTCTATAAATTAAGAAACTTATTATTTCAATTATACAAACTCTTAAATTCTCGTAAAAACATTTAGTTCAAACTTGAAGATTCTTGTAAATTAAAACACATCATGTAGGATTTTTGGTTACAACTAAGATTCAATTTTTTTTCATGTTAGTTACTACTATTTCTATTTTATGAGTATTTTCTTATCGGTTAAATCGAAAACTGAACCGATAAGGACTAAAAACCAATAAATCAAAAACCAATAAAAAATATCTTATTGGTTTGGTTATTGGTTTAGCATATTTAAAAAATGAAAATCGATAAATCAAACCGATAATATATAAAATCAAATAGAACCAACCGATGCACACTCCTATTTGAAACGTGGTAGACTAATTGATTCCAAGGATAAAAATCCTCGAGAAAATAAAATAAATAAATTATCAGAATAATCAAGATATGATGGCAATTGCTTAAAAAGAGCTTCAAGATATAACAAATGATAAGACCACTGAGGAGGTTAAAATACCTAAAACTAATGAGAATAAAGAAATCTCAATAAGTTATGTCTCAACGAGAAATAGGTGGAATCAAAATAATATTGTGGTAGATAATATTTTTACTTACAATGTTGCTACTGAAATAATGCAACAAGATGAGGATTTGAAATCAAAATCTGTCAATAAATGTAGACAGATAAATGATTGGTCAAAATAGAAGGATGCAAGTCAAGCAGAATTGACTTCACTTGAAAAATGTGAAGTTTTCAGACCAATAGTTTGAACACCTGCAAGTGTCAAGCCAGCGAGGTACAAATGTGCTTTTGTGCGAAAATGAAATGTAAAAGGTAAAGTCGTAAGATATAAAGCATGACTTGTGGCACAAGATTTTTTGCAAAGGCCTCATTGACTATGCGAAGACATATTCTCCTGTGGTGAATGGAATTACATTCAGATATATAATAAATCTAGCAGTTCATGAAAAGCTTGATATGAGCCTAATGGATGTTGTCACGGTCTATTTGTACGGCTCATTGGATAACGATATTTTTATGAAAATCCCAGAAGCCTTCAAAGTACCCGAAGCATATAAAATTTTACAAGAAACTTACTCAATAAAGCTTCAGAAATCCTTATATGGATTGAAACAATCAGAGTAGATGTGGTACAATCGTCTTAACGTATATTTGCTAAAAGAAGGGTACAAAATGATCCTATTTGTCCTTGTATTTTTATAAAAAGGTCTGGATCTGAATTTGCTATAATAGTTATGTATGTTGATGACTTGAATATCATTGACACTCCTAAAGAGCTTTCAAAAGTTATTGCGTGTTTGAAGAAAGAATTTGAAATAAAAGATTTGGGAAAGACAAAATTTTGTCTCGGCCTACAAATTAAGCATTTGACAAATAATTCTTTTGTCCATCAATCAACATACACCAAAAAGGTTTTAAATCAATTTTACATGGATAAATCACATTCATTGAGTACCCCAATAGTTGCGAAGTCGCTTGATATAAATAAAGATCCATTTCGACCTCAAGAAAATGATGAAAAGCTTCTTGGTGATGAAACTCCATATCTCAATGCAATCAGAGCACTAATTTATCTTGCCAATAATACTCGATCATATATTTATTTTGCGGTAAGTTTATTGGTAAGATTCAACTCTTTCCCAACTAAAAGACATTGGAATGGTGTCAAGCATATATTCAGATATCTTCAGGAAATCATTGACTTGTGATTATTTTATTCTAATGAATCTAAGTCAGAAATGATTGGTTATACAGATGCAGGATACTTATCTGATCCACATAAGACTCGATCTTAGATGGGTTATTTATTTACATATGGTGGCACAGTTATATCATGGCGTTCAATGAAGCAAACATTAGTTGCAACTTCCTTAAATCTTGCAGAAATTATTGTTATTCATGAAACGAGCCGAGAGTGTATTTGGTTGAGATCAATAACTCAACATATTCAGGAAATGTGTGGATTTTCTTTGAATAAGGATATTCCAACTACATTGAATGAAGATAATGTTGTATGTATAGCTCAGTTGAAGGAAGGTTACTTTAAAAAAGACAGAACAAAACACATTTCAATAAAATTCTTTTTCACTCATGATCTTGAGAAGAAAGGTGAAATAGATGTTTAACAAATTTGTTCGACCAATAATTTGAAAGACTTGTTCACTAAAGCATTACCAACATCATCATTTGAGAAGATGATATTCAAGATTGAGATGCGCCATCTCCGAGAAATGAAATGATGTTTGCATCAGTGGGAGTAAAGTACATGCTGCACTCTTTTTCCCTTGGCCTAGGTTTTGTCCCAAATAGATTTTCCTGACAAGGTTTTTAACGAGGTAGAAAACAATGCGTATAAGAATATATGTGTACTTTTTTTCCTTCACTAGAATTTTTTTCCTCACAGGGTTTTTCATTAGTGAGGTTTTAACGAGGCATATTATATCAATGGACATCCAAAGGGGAGTATTGTAAAAGATTGTGGATGTTTATAATTCCTTAGTGTAATTCCTCCATTACTCCTTGGTGTAATTCCTCCATTACTTCTTGGTGTAATTTCTTCTTTAAATGTAGTAACTTCCACACCTCTTTTACCTCTTCATTGATCATCAAGTTTATGACACCTCTTGAGGAAACTGTTCAAGACACTTGAAAGAAAGAAGAAATTCATATTATATTGTTCTCTTGTTATTTACTTTATCGTTGTTTCTCTTAGCTTGTTGTACTTTACATTGTTAGTCTTGCTCTTAATATTGAAATAAATAATAAATTAATTCTTGATGTTTTGTGTTGTGTTCTTTAGATGCTTCAATCCTAATATTATTATATCACTCCTAATTAATTATTATAATAATATTTAATAAAAATTACTTTCTACGATATAATAAATACCAATAACCACACAGGTCTTCAACATGCCTGCTTGGCATTGAAGGGCTTTTTTTGTCTTTTCGCATTTTAGTCTTTTAAGGTTGCAAATTTACTCCATTCTCTGTTTATCCATTCTCTTCCACCGTCTTTGCTCTTTACTCTTCAACCTACTAAATACTCCACCGCCTCATCCAGCATTTCTACCTATTTCTGCTTCTCCACCTTGCATTTTTTAGAGGTTTTCGCATTGTAGTATCTATTTCTGCTTCTCCACCTTACAGTTTTTTAGAGATTTCCTCGTTGTAGGTTTTTAGAGGTAAATATCTTCAATAAAATTTTTAGTCTAAATTAGAAATTAACATTAGTTTTTGGTATTACAAACAAAGTAGATTGGACTAAAGTTGAAACAGATACATCACTGAAATTCATCATCTTTCTCTTTGTGAATTATAGTAGAGATTTGGATGCAAGTTTTGGTTTGGATCAAATTTGTTCATTTTAGGTGCTTCCGGGTTTTTCTTGGAAAGTGTTTTTGGGGTTTATAAGATCTGAAATATGATTGTGGAGTCAAAGGTGGTGAATTGATACTTTTTGTATTTTTTGGGGGGCTTTAAAGTTTGATTTTATTAGAGATGATGAATTTGTTAATATTTTGATACCTATGTGTTGTTTCTCTTTTGGGTTGTGCAACACTTGTTGATGTGGTTTTGCTGGGAAAAGAAGCTAATTTTAATAAGTTCTGCTACTATTCATCGTTGCTCTACTTGCTTTCCCAGCTTGAACCCATGACCTGCTGCATACATGGCAGAAACTTTGGCAGTTACCTCTGGATCCCTTCATACTCAAGTTTTTTTTTTATTTAATTTTACCTGCCCTTGTTTTGCCAGTTTGAATTTGTTAATAGTTCATTGCCAGAAAATTGCAGTTAGCTACCAGGCTTCACTCTTTTATGCAACTTTAACCGTTTTCTTTTGCTTTGTGAAAAACGAACCAAACGATCTTCCTTTTAAGTTTGGGTTAAAACTGCTAAGGTGTTACATGGGAATAGATTGAAAATGATAATCTGTGGGTTTAGGTTAAAACTGCTAAGGTGTTACATGAGGATAGATTGAAAATGATAATCTGTGAATGCTACTGTAGGACTATATATCTCCAATATATTATTACTCCTATAACTTGGAAGATCTTCCTAACAATAAAACATTACTCTCTTCGCATTTTCTTTTAGCACCCTTGCTTCCGCCTTTATGAGGGCTGCCTGACCATTTTCTGGGATGTCTGGTTCCATATAGAATCTTTCTTGAAATGCAGCTCAATGTGCATAATAAGATGGAGGAACTACAAGGAACCAGATTTTTTTTATCTGATTTGGAGAACTTTGAAACATACAATGACATTGTCTTATACTTGTCTTCTTGGTATACTATTTGAATAGTTTTGGTTTTTGTATTCAATGCAGCAATTACTCACCCTCACTGGAGTATATATAGTTTATATAAGTGGGAGTATATGTATAAACTCATATTGAAGCCTGTGGAGTGTACTCTTAACCCAGACAAGGTTTTATGGAGGGAGGGGGTGCAGATTCTCTTTATATTTAGAAAAAGAAAACAAAACATCATAGCATCTTCTGATATTAATGAAGTTATATACTAATTTATGAGTATTCTAACTTTAGTAGTCAAAGATGGTAGGTTTTTTGCATCTTTTGACTTGTCATTGCAGATTCTTAAACTGTCTTCGGGCATAGCTATTTCTTTCTACAAAGTTCATTTGCTATTTTGAAACTTGAATCTCATTTACTTTATTGTCCAGTTTATACTTATTTCCCTTAATGGAACAGAGAGAAAATAAAGAAAAGTAGTGTAAGCTCAATAAAGAAGAACTAAAGCATGATATATTAAAAAGACAAATCTTTGGAAAGGTTGCAGGTTTTATGTACACTGTAGAATTTAAAAAACGTGGTCTTTCTGATGCTCATTTTCTCATTATACTTACTGATAAACATAAATTATTAACTCCTGAATCCTATGACAAATTTATTTGTGCTGAATTATCTGACTTTAACAAAGAACCTTATCTATATTCACTTGTTACTCAACATATGATGCATGGTCCTTGTGTACCTTGTGGAAAATTAAATCCAACAAATATTTGCATGAATAAGAAAGGTAATTGCAAGTTTAAATATTCAAAAAAATTTGCTGATCATACATCAAAAGAAAAAAATTCATATCCGATATATAAAAGACAAAAAATCGGTCAGACTATGAAAATAGAAGGTCAATTCTTAGACAATTCATGGGTTGCTTCATATAATCCTTTTTCGTTATGTAAATACAATTATCACATGAATGTTGAAATTTGTTCTGATATTAAATTTGTTAAGTATATCTACAAGTATATTTGTAAGGGCCATGATAAAATTGCTTTTCATGTACATCATAGTGATACAAATACAGACGTAGATGAAATAAAGGAATATCAATCTGCTAGATGGGTTTCACCTCCTGAGGTCGCTTGGCGTTTATTTAGCTTCTCAATTAGTGAAATGATTCCTGTTGTATATTACCTTTAGTTACATTTAGAAGGACAACAATTTGTTTCTTTTAAAAGTACTGCAAATATAGAAAATGTATTAGCTAATCCAATGATTAGAAAAACAATGTTGACTGAATTTTTTTAATAAACAGAATAAATGAAGAAGCTAAACAACTTCATTACTATATAAAGAATTTTTCCAATACTTTGTATGGTCACCAACATATAAAATGTGGACACGTAAAAAAAAAAGATATTATTGTGGGTCGTATTGTAACATGTCATCCAATAGAAGGAGAAAAATATTACCTTAGATTATTATTAATGAATGTAAGAGGTTCACAATCATATGAAGATCTACTTATAGTTGATGGTAGACGTTGTAATACATTTAGAGAAGCGGCAGAAAAAATGAGGATTACTGTATTATGATAATAGTTTAATTGAATGTATGTCTGAAGCCATAAATTATCAAATGCCATATAGTTTA
The DNA here is from genome assembly GCF_002878395.1 of Capsicum annuum. Taxonomy (NCBI): domain Eukaryota; kingdom Viridiplantae; phylum Streptophyta; class Magnoliopsida; order Solanales; family Solanaceae; genus Capsicum; species Capsicum annuum. The sequence continues at coordinate 83,853,492 of NC_061112.1, forward strand.
AGACGTTTGTTCGTAACATTATTGGTGTACTGTAATCCTGATAATCCATCTAAACTTTGGGAAAAATTCGAATATGCATTGTTTGAAGATTTCAAGATTTTGCCTGATATGAATGCTAAAGAAATACATTACTTGACTTTAAGTCAAATTAATGACACGTTACATTTTATGGGTCATAATATTAATGAATATAAAGTTGAGCCTGAAAGAATTACGCTACCACCTTCTATTAGAGAAGCAAAAAATTGTCATTTTGAAAAAAATATTATTATTAGAGAAGAAAAGTTGTTACTAGAGACCAAGTTGAACATGGAACAACGAAAAGCATACGATACATTCTTAATAGGATACTTTCTAATCAATCAGGTGCATTTTTTATAGATGGACCTGGTGGAACTGGAAAAACCTTTTTATATCGTGCTTTATTAGCTGCTGTGCGATCGAAAGGTTTTGTCGCTTTAGCAACAGCGCCTTCTGGTGTAGAAGCTTCAATCCTTCCTGGAGGATGGACCGTTCATTCCCATTTTAAATTTTCTATTGAAATTGACAAACAATTCTCATGTAATATCAGTAAACAAAGTTCACTTGCAGCTTTAATACATGATGTCAAATTAATTGTATAGGATGAAGTAAAAATGACAAAAAAGAATGTAATAGAAGCTTTCGATCTTCTCTTGAAAGATTTAATGAATACAAATACGTCATTTGGTGGAAAAGTTATTATTTTTTGTGGTGATTTTCGACAAACTCTCCCAGTTGTTCGTAGTGAAAAAAAGAGAATTTTATTTGAGAAAGTTTGTTATATTCAGAAATTTGGGATGAACTCGAAAAACTAAGATTATTAGAAAATATGCAAGCAAAAATAGATCCTACAGTTTGTGAATATTTGATGAGAATAAGAAATGGAAAAGAAAAAAATAACAACTGCGATAAAATTGAAATTCCTGATTGTTTCATTGTTCCTTTCATTTTTTAAAATGATCATTGAATCATTTGTTCAAAATAGTTTATCCTAATCTAAATATATGCTTTTCTGATATATCTTCTGTAACTTTACGTGAAATTTTAACAACAAAAAATGATTTTGTTAATGAAATGAACGACATATTGATAGCTCATTTCCTGGTGATCCTACAACATATGTCTCCTTTGATCAAACAACAGAAGAAAATGATCAAATTCAATATGAAGATTATTTGCATACATTACATCCTGCAGGCTTACCTCCACACAAATTGACATTAAAAAAAAATTGCCCTGTTATGTTGTTACGAAATTTAAATCCATGTGAAGGCTTATGTAATGGTACACGATTAATATGTTGTGACTTTCAAAAATATGTTATTAGTGCCAAAATAGCAAGCGGAGACTTTAAGAATACACATGTATTTATACCAAGAATACCATTACTGTCATCGGCAGATGAAAAACTACCCGTTCCATTAAAAAGAACACAATTTCTTTTACAGTTATGTTTTGCAATGACGATAAATAAAGCTCAAGGTCAAACATTAGATTTTGTTAGAATTTATTTACGTGAACCTGTATTTTCACATGGCCAACTCTATGTTAAAGTTTCCATTGTGTAAAGCTATTAATTCGACCACCCACAACAGATAGTGATGATGATCATTCAACATATAATGTAGTCTATGATGAAATTATTCAAAAAGCCTTTATGTAAACAAATTTCTTTCACTACTTATGTTGAGGTAATTTCTTTTTAATATAGTGCTTAAAAGATTTTTTTTATGTATATATGAACTCTTGGTGTTAACTTTTCTCCTGTTTGTTATGCTAACCTATCTTTTCTTGATGTTAACATTTCTTATCTGGTTGCTCAGCAGCTGATAGTGTATGTTGCTTGAACTCTTTAAGAATCTCAATGGGTGTGTATTGGGTTCTTTAAAAGTAGTGCTTTTTCCGAGAATCCAATTTGGGTGTGGCATTGAAAGTGAAGAGTCCATCCACCTTAGTTGATCATCACTATTTCGAAAAGTCATACTTTTTCTTGATTCCAATTTTTTTTCACAAAGAAAATGACTTTCCAAGCAATAACTATTAGTCGAGTGGCCAGTTGAGAAATCAACTAGATGCAAAACTTTAGTACTTCCATTCCCACAATTGTAGAACATACTACTCTTTTACCCTTTGTCTCCTTGGGTTAGGAAAAGAGATTTCTTTCAGGTGGTTTTCAAGTAGGGAGAAGTGTTAGAGTTTAGAATTCCTTGATTACTCCTTTGATAAAAATGGAAATAGTTTTTTTTTTTTAAAAAAAAATATACATTGGCTTTCACCTTAAATGAATCTGATTAGATTTTATATTTGCTTTTGAGCTTCTTCAACCGGACACTGTAACTCCTGTGTGTCCACGCCCCTGTAGAGTATTTGTTAAACACATACTACGCAAAACATCCTGAATGGATTTTTTAATATAGAATATTGCACTTGATTTCTGATATTTAATAGAGTTATGTTAATAATTTTATTTCCTTCTTGAAATAAGCAGTGTTGAAGTATTAAAGTTATTTATAATTGTCATATCTCCACCATTCCTTGATGTTGGCAAGGAGGAGGGCCAGAGTAATTTTACTTTACTGGGTTCTTCGACCTCCTTAGGAAGCATATGCCAAAAAAGATTACCACTTAAAGAGCGAAACTATATGGGGCTTTCTGATTGTTCATCTGTGGATAGCTGCAATATTTCCACCTCAACAGAGGATAATAATGGTGTTGGATTAAATCTCAAGGCTACGGAGCACAGGCCTGGGCTCCCAAGATCCCAGTCTCCCAAAAGGGTCATAGAGTCTTGTCCTTTGGGCTCTACAAAGATTGATGAGAAGCTGCTCTTTCCCTTGCACCCTGCCAAAGATACTGCTTTCTCGGTATCACAGAAAATAGTTCTTACTGGTAACAAACGAGGATTTTTAGACGCTATGGATGGATTCTTAGAGGTGAACAATCATGTCAATACTAGGGATGCTGATTTTCTACTAAAAGTTGTAACTGAAGTTACTAAATCTATCCTACAGGGAAAATTTCTATCGAACTCAGGTGTGAAAGCATGTGATACAAAGGAGACTTCACGTGTGCAACCACCTAAACTGAAAAACGCAAATACACAAGATACGGTTTTAGAGAAGCCTTCGGCTGTGAATAAGGCTTCGAACTGTGAGGGCAGTCGTGCTCCTGCTACCAAGTGAGTAGCTCCTGCTTGGATGAAGAAGTGAGATATTTGGACTTCATTATAAAAATGTCTAATCCTTAATGATTGTTTAATTTTAGGGCTCAAGTTATGGGTTGGCCACCCATTCGATCTGTTAGAACGAACACAATAACCTCTGCCTTAAAGAACAATGAAGAGATAGATGGAAAGGCTGGATCACCAGCTCTTTTCATTAAGGTCAGCATGGATGGTGCTCCATATTTGAGGAAAGTCAACCTCAGAAACCATTCTGCATACCAGGAGCTCTCTTCTGCTGATTTTGGTTAGTGCTTTATTTATACGACATCTTTTGGTACTCTTTTTTGTGTTCAACTATGGGGTAAACCATTTTATGATTGCTAATATTTGGTTATCATTTAATAGAGTGTTACAATTATTGACGAAGAAGAGAAAGGAAGAACCTGAAATCTGTACAGTTGCATCGTTGAAGCGCTTGTTTGTAGAAAGTAGACCATATTTGCTTGGTAGCCATAGTCAGCATAATCAATTTAGCAGCACATTTGTCAAGGATCATCCTTCCATGCCTGAGAAATATAACTACATGACAGAAACCTTTCAAAAAACACTCGCATTTGGTAAGCTAAATATTTTCTACACCCTTACTATCTGGAGCAAAATCAAATTGTCTTATATGGACGCATCCTGTTTATACCTACAATGTTATTGTTGTCCTCTAATAGTGCTTTTCACTATTTGAGAGCTGATTGTGTTGTTGCTCATGGTGGAAATAGAGTTGACTGATGAAATAAAAGCTCAAAGTAGATCCATCTTAATATTCACTAATCCCTAACTACATTATTTTGGTAGCTGATTCTACTTTAAACTTCCTTTGTGCTCTTGGTATCACCATTATTCCCCCTCTCATTCAAGTTATAGTTTATTTTTAACATTGTCATACCTTTTACAAAGCTTCCTCATGAAGCAGGAGACATGGCAATTTGTCCCTTTTTTTATTATGGTGATATGACTTGTGCAACAACAACAACATATCCCATATCCCGTGTAACCCCCACTGGATTTTGGGAAAGATGGTGTATATACAGCCTTATGGTGTATATACAGCCTTACCCCTTACCACTTGTGTGCAAGTAACTATATTCATGCTTATATTCTTTTTTTTTAGTCTCAAGATCAGTAGACCATTGACAATTCTTTTCCTTAATAGGTAATTGAGTACATTGGACACCTTGTTAGACCTCCTATCGCTAACCAACAGGAGCAGCTAAGTTACAACTCAGTAATGGTAAGAACTGTATCCTGCCTTTATGACTTTGATTTCCATGGTGGCAGTTTATTTGTTTTTTCATTAAAGATATAATCTTTAACACTGATGGGACTGAAATTTGACAAAAAAATCCATAGATTGGCCATATTTGTTACTGTTATTCTTGACACCCAGGATGCCCATGCTGCTTTTGAGAGATCCAACATGCAATCGTCAACTTTTTTCAAGAGTCCGAGCATATACTCAAGACTCGGAATCACAAAATATCCATATTTTCTGATGCCTTAACACATTTTTTCCCCTTAAAATGTAGACTGTTGTTTTGCTACCTTACATATACCATTTGCTAAAGCATTTGCAGCTGTGCTGAAATAACTGTTTGCAGGTTTAATCTCTCTCCTCGGTTCCTGAGAGAATTGCGACAACTCTCACTCATAACGTTTAAACTTAATTAACTAATCGCTATGAATGTGAGAGTTAATAGAATCCACGAAGGACTCAGTTTGGGCAGAAAGAAGGAATAAGGCATCTTAATGGTGTTGGTGTTCTTACACCAAAAATGGAAGAACTTACCCCAGTCATCACTTTAAACCATATTGTTACCTCAGCTAATTAAAAGTTGTAACAATCTTCTATTTCTACTCCCACATGTTGTTATTTCCACAATCTTCTTTGCAAGCATTAACCAATGTGACCAACTTCATCCAACTTTCTGCATATACCAGAATATCTATTGATGTGTTCAGCCTGTTGATACTACAATTGGTATTACACAGTTCTCAGCACTTCTTTTGTTGCATATATTTGTTTCCCCTTTTTTGGTTTTGGTTTTATAAAACATGGATACACAATCATTGTAGAGATATCGACAAAGGTTGCAACAACACATGAAACAAGCAAACATCTATCTTGGGCCCGTGCTAAGCACGGGCGCCTCCCATCTAGTACTAATAATAAAGGGGATAAGCAGGCAGCTCTTCGACATGCCTGCTTGTGCTGCCTGCTTCATCTGTTTCAATCGTAATTTTACTATTTCATCCCTAAGTAATTATTATAAATCATTTAAGTATTAAAAAACTGATAATATCTAATAAAAAATAAAATAGAAATAAAATAATAAATTAATTCTTGATGTATATCACTCATAATTAACTTTTATAAGTCATTTAAGTCTTAAAAAAATAATACTAATATTTAATAAAAAAGATAAATTAGACAAAATGATAAATTAACTCTTGATATTTTAAATTAACTTGATGACTTATATGAGACCCATTTAAATTTTGTTCACAAGTATCTTTTATAGTAATTTTTTTATGTCACTTCTAGTTAGTTGTTATAAGTCATTTAAGACCTGTATGGATAGTTGTTTTAATCGTGATTTTATTATACACCCTAATTAATTTTTATGGTAATCTAAGCATTATAAAATTAATAATATTTCATAAAAAGGGTAAAATAGACACAAAATGATATGTCAATATAAAACATTTGATTGACTAACGAAATTATATTAGTGTCACATAAATTACGATGGGACAAAGAAGAGATAAAGTAAGATATATTATTTTAAAATGAGAAGACACGTAAATTGAAACAGAGAGAGTACTAATATCTTATTAAAAAATTATGCTAAAAACATTATAAATCACATAATTAACAACTTAAAAAATATAAAAATATAAAATTCGATTGACTCTCAAAATTATATCAGTGTCACTTAAATTGGAATAGAAGATAAAGCATCATAAATCACAGTAATTAAAAATTTAAATTATTTTAATGATTGATTATCTAAATTATATTTGTGTCACATAAATTGAAATAAAAAAAAAAAAGCATAAATAACATAAATACCAACCCTTTTGGAGGTAATTACACTCTTTCCCACTTTTTTAATTACTTTACTCTCTCTCCCTATTAATATACATAACATAGCCGATATATACATAGCATTCTGTGTATATGTTGGGATTTTTGTAATATGTTTAGGGAGTTAGGATTTTTTGTAATATTGAAAACATAAGTTGTATATGTGTGTAATTTTTAGTTTAAAAAAACATATACTAGCACGGGCCTTCAACGTCTAGTATAATAAAAAATACTAAGGATAAAATTGTGCTAGCCTGGTCAAATTTAAAGTGTTTATAAATTCTAAATCATAAGTTAGAGGTGGCAAAGTTATAAAATTTGACTGATCTTTTGATTTATAAGCACTTGGTTTGTAAATACTTTTATATTTAGTAAATACGTATATAGAAAAATAAAAATAAAAAGAGTGTTTATAAAACTTGTTTATTACTCCTTTCATTCCAAAATAATTGAATTATTGAGGTATGACATACCTAGCAAGAAAAATCTTTTAGGATATAAATTGTAGGTTACTTTCCGATATTACCCTTTAATTGTTCTTAAATTAATCTTCTAAAAATGTGAAATACTTAAAAACCTCATTAAATGAAAGGATAAAATTGGTAGGAATTTTCCAAATGACTCTTAAAGAATGAATTATTTATTTATTTTGAATATTAAAAAATAGTTCTACAATTTGTTTATTTTGAAATGGAGGAAATAGTTATTACTAGCTTCAGTACCTCCCAAGCATATGTACTCAATATATTCAAAATAACGAGACCTTAAAACATTTATAATATAGAGTGAGGGTTTGAGTTTTATCTCCTTCACTTTGTATCTATTCGACTGGATTACATTGATTCGTTTTGTTTGTTTTTGACAAAAATGTAACACCCCGCATTTTGGACTAGAGTAAAAACCGTCTTTCTTACGCGTAGATGTTCCAAAAGAGATAAATCCTATGCAAATTTGGTGTGTTAATCAATTATGTAGTGTGGGAACCTATTTGAACATGAATTGAGATCATAGAGGTCTCCTAACTCAAGAACGAGTTGAAAGCTTTCATATCGTTCGAGTTTGAGTGAGCATTGAAACTTGGGTTAACTTCAATCGACTATAACTCTTTGTATATAATGAATTAGGAGGCCTACTATATATCAAATGAAATTTCTTTGAGTCCACTTTCTAACGCCGCTGGTTTCGCTTAAATCCGATATCGGAGTAGAAAGTTATACTCATTTTACTTTGAAGTATCTGTCTACCAAAACATAACGATGAGGCTGACGACTTATCAACTGTGTGATGGCCCGTCAGACCTGATCATTAGCCTAAGGCAGTGAATAGTGAAAACCAGCCCAAAAGTGATGACCTGGGTGATGACTTATCACCTGAGTGACGGTCCATCAACCCTGGTCGTCAACTGATGCAAATATGCGATTATTTTTGGATTCCTTAGGGGTATTTTGGTTTTTTCCTCACTCCAAAAACCTTTCACATTAATTAAATCACCCCTTAAGTGTTATTAATCAATCACTATCAGTTTTACAACATCAAAAAACTTTCTCTTCACTCTCAAAATAAGATCAAACTAGGGTTTTCTCCAAGAACAAGAAATTCAAGAAAATCAAGCCTAAAGCTCAATATCTCCAAGAAACAAATCAAGATCCGGGTTTCATCTATCAAGATCTAGGTTCCATCTTTCAGATCTTATAATTTAACGTACGTGGGGTTTATCCTAAAAACTACATGTGCTTGAAAACACTAGAACATGATTTAAAGATTTTCAAGCATGATTTTAGAAAGGGTTTTGAAATACATGATTTTATTATGCATTATGAATGTTTAAATGCATAGTTGATTTGGCCCTTAGGCCTTTCCCCCTAAGTTGATTTACATGTATACGTATATGTATAAAATTTGAGGTTTAAGATTGTTTGAGAGCATAAATTATGGACTCCCTCTCTTGTGATAAATTAAAGATTTTGGTTTTGTTAGAAAAGAGTTGAAATGCATGTCTATGATTAGAAAGATGTTTTCTCAATGTCATAGTATTTGAAACATTGATTTAGAATTATTGAGAGGGTGTCTTGAGATAACTATGTTTTGTGTTAAAGAGAAGAATTGCATGAGATAGAGACTTTGGACATGACCACCACTGTTTGTTAAATTGTTGATAAAGAGAATTGCTTGCATAGTTTTACATGAATTTTAAAGCATGAGTTCCTTGAATGAATTGTTGTTATGGTGGTCCTGAATTTCATGATTTGAAAATAGAGATATAAATTGCTATAAATGGCTCAGAGAATGTGACTTACAATTCAATGGTATGACGATACCATATATTTGTATATGACAGAGTAGATTATTATTGTACGCTGGCGATGGTTATGTGGCGTAGCAGATTCAGAGACTCCGACCCTTGCAGTACCCTTGGGTTGGGTGCTTGGCTGCCGAGTTAATGGCAGATCCCATATAGCCCATGGGATTACAGATTGTAGGGTACACCACCTAGTGCAGAAGTAAGACAAAGAGTGTCACAGATTTCAGATGTTTTCATAGAGTCTTTTAAAATGCCCATGTGATTTCTTCCTATATGATATGTTTATGAACTGCTTTAAATTGCTCTCATATATGTTGAATATAAATTATTATTTTGGATTTGCTCTGCGTATCAGTACATCTGTATTGACCCCCTCCTCTACCTCTCAGGTTCTGAGGCTTAGTCTAGGGGTCTAGATAAGCAGTAGATAATTTAGACAGCAGATCAGATTATACAGTGGTGAGCCTTCTCTATTCTAGAAGTCTGTCCTTTCAGATTATGTCATCTATTACAGTTTTGGTCTATTGGGGGTCTTGTCCTAGTTTTTAGATAGTTGTTAGATTTTTATGTAGTAGAGATTTCTCAGACTGTTCCAGATATTATTAGTGATATTCGAATTTCATTCCTTATTGTTACACTTAATCCAGAGTATGTCCATATTTTCGTATTAGATCATAATTTTGTATTTTTTTTATTATATGAATGTTGTGCATGACTACCAAATAGAGTAGAACGTCCGGGCTTTCATGGTTTGGGATGTCCGTCACGGCCAGGCCCTAGTTCGGGTCGTGACAAACTTGGTATTAGAGCACGATTCATGGTCCCAGGGTGTCTGCGAAATCGCATCGGATGGAGTCTTGTTTATGGGTGTGTAGTGCACCACACTTATAAGCAGGAGCCTACTAGGCATGTAGGAATGTTTCCCTTTCGTCATGTTCTAGTTCGTGCTATGGATTCAGAATGTTAATCTTTCATACTCTAATTCGTGCTATGGTGTTGCCCATATGAAAGTTAAGTTATCCCAATTCTTTCCTTACTTTGATGGGCTCCAATATGTCTCAATATTGTGGTGAATCAAGTATGGAAATTTAGAATTTAAATGGTATGGTCCTTTCTGATTGATGTCATATAAGAATTTAAAAATTGTACAAGGACTTGAGAAGAGTCCGTTAGTGCTTCAGAGTAGATTGATTGTAGTGCGAATTTTGGTTCTAATGAAATCGTGTTTTTCAGTCTGCGGTATTAAGGGTATTCAGTCTGTTTTAAAAATTTATGTTGCAGATGTCATGCTTAAGAGGGAATAAGGTATAGCAGAATATTGGAACTGTATTTCCACCCGAGTAGTAGTATAAGTTAAAGTGTCGGTGTCATGATCTATAGGTAGTGAGATTAGACCAAGAAGTTGGTGATATGAAGTCACAAATTTAGAAGTCTGAGTGAGGGTGACTTTTGCGTGAATAAATAATTTAGTTGAATAACTGATATTTGAGAATAATTTACCCTTTTATAGTGATAGACTAATGTGGTAGCTAGTAGCATATGTGGATTGTATGGTAGTCTGTGGGGGGAAGTATTTGACTTAGATTTTATTTATACAGGGTAATTTGTGTATTCTTAGATCATTGAATATCGTGTGTCAAGTTTCTATCTCTTGTAATATTGTTATCATTGTGTTGTTGAAACCGAAAGTCTAGTGAAGTCGTGTGGGGATCTTTCGATTCACTAGCATAGCTGCTTTGTTATTCATCTCATTTTCTTGTTCAAAAGAAAAATCAAAGTCTAGTGAAGCCGTGTGGGGCCTATTTCGATTCACTAGCAACTTGTTGTTCATCTTGTTGTTCCTGTGTTGGTTGGGACTTAGGATTTAGTGGCGTAATGGCAAGAAAAATGGTAAGGGCGATTTATTGAATATATGTATGGCCGAATCTTTTTGCATGAGATTGAGTTGGTAATGAAGTGATATGCCCTTGTGTATTAGTTTGGTAGAAAGTAAGGTAGAGAAGGAGTTATTAGTTAAGGCGAATTATTGTTTACTTGAAGTATGAAAAGAGTTATTGACGGTGTTTGTTGTGCAACAAAATTATAGGTTATATATGAAGGTACTTGGTGGATGAGTGCTGTTAATTTAGATGCCCCTGAGGTTGTAAGAGGGAGTTTAGTTGGGACTTATAAAGCTATGAACTAAGTTTAGTTATATAAAAGGGTAGATAGTAATGATGTGTAGAAGGAGGACGTGTTAATGGATTTTAAATAAGATAGATCATAGGATTGTGATTGATCCTTACTGTTATGAAGTTTTGGCGGATTAATATTTTTAGATGTTTGGCATGTAAGGAAATTGTGTGAAGTTGTAGTTCATCATAGCTAGAACTAGACACTAAGTTGGAATAGTAAATGGTGATCAAACTGGATATAATGATTGTTGTGGTGGGTGTTAGTTGTGTGAAAGTGATCTAGTAGGCTTGGACAGTGTATATAAGAGCTTAAGTTTATTTGATTCGTAATCAAGTCTGATGTTGTAAGTATGATTTAGAAGTACGCCTAAGGTGCTATGGGGCTGCATTATTTTCAAGGATCATTGCATGTTATGTGGTTAGTAGTACTGAGTTGCTAGGCGGAGAAAGACTAGTTAGATAATAGGTGATGTTCTTGATAGCTAAGTTATGGAGTTATGATTAATGATGTTGACCCTTTTTTTTTGGATAATCTTGATTCTCATAGTTTAGAAATATAAGTTTGCAGGCATGCTGCTGGTAGACTATGACAGAAGTGGTATGGTCCGTCAAAGGTTTGGAGATATCCATGTTTAGTGTTAGAAGAATCTAAGTTGGTGAATGTTTAAGCTGTTATATGGTGACTTTTGGGGCTATAGAAACCTAAGGGTTGAATTTTAGAAGGAGGTATTAACATTGGTTGTTATACATGAAGATACTGTCTTACAGGGTAAGTTTAGTTTTATGTGTTTTGTTATATCCCCGACTCTAGAGTAAAGTGATTTCAGTTTATACCAGAGTGTATATAGTAGTTCACAGACTTAGAGTAATGGATTAAATCCAAGGGGGAAATAATAGAACGAGTAACCAAGTCAAGTTTTCAGATGCTAATAAATGTGCCAATAAGTTGTGGAATTGGCCGTGAGAAAGAACGATGCTCAATCTATTCTTATTTTAGTAGTTTACTTCAGTTATTCCAATACATACTCATGCTTTATGTTTCAACTTCATGATCATAGTCCGGGTTCATGCATATGATAAAGAATCATATACTCTCCTAGTTTCTAGTATGATGAGTTCCCAGTTTGTTCAAAAGCCAGAATCACTTTCCGTAAGTTATGAATTCCAAAACAATTCAAGTCTACATTTCATGACTCTTGTGCACATGTGATACACTTAACGATCAGTGAAAATTTAGATTTATATCAGGTACGCCCTCAGATTAGATCTCCTTAATGAGTCCATGTCGTAAGTGCTCTATTCCTCACGCCGCAGTAGGGTATCAAGTTATGATTAGTACTCCCCTCATGTTCCGAATTTCGGTATTCCAATTTTTCAGTGACCTTTTTCCCTTAGGTCGAGATAGTGATGATGAATAGTTGTCTAGATGGAAAAGAGTAAACATTTCTTGTTGATGAAAGATGGTTGTGTGCTTATTTGAGTTAAGGTAGTAATTATGGAGTAAGACTGAGGACAAGTCTTTGATACATGTCAAGGTTAGTTGAAGTTTTATATGTAATATTTGGGAACAATTGTTGTGTGCTTGTTTTATGTAAGTCGGTAAGTTGAAAGAATTTTGAGGTGAAGTTTCGTGTATGGCTTGGTTAGTTGAGAATATTTTATGTGTATCATCCGAATAGTGTTAGGATGTTGTTATGGATAGAAGTATTAGAGAATTTGAGAAAGATTCTTTATGAGTGTTTGTTTAGAAGTGCATATGTGAGTATGAAGTTAGGCTTGAAGATGGTGAGGGGATTTAGTTCAGTTTAGACATTAGTAGATGGAAATATCAGCGGCCGAGTAAGAAAAATAAGTGGAATCAATGAGCATGGTATTTAAGGGGAAAGTATAGTTGAGAGAGTATTTTAGAAGTGTGGCTAACCTTGAAAGTAAGAAGATGCATTGCCTAAGGTTTGGTAATTCTATCCTAGTTTATGAGTTACATGTCTATATTCCGTGCTATAGAGTAGTGTCAATGTTGTGATTCCGTAGTTGGATGCCTGGTGTAATTTGTGCCCAAATCCATTGCTCCCTAATGCTACTGGAACTTATTTAGAAAGAGTGTTGAGAGATAATCTATTCCATCCATGTAAATTGCGAATCCAGTTCAGTCCAAGTATCATATTTCAGATTCAGCTATTTAGTCATGACCCAGTTCATAAGAGTTCAACGCATAATCCCAAATTTTCCCAAGAATTTTAGCTCAGATAGTGTAATACCCTAATCCGATCTAAGTCCAATTGTCTCATGATTCATACTTGCAAAAGTTATCACTCATTAATTCAATATGTATGATTAGATCATAAACACTCTAAGGAAATCCTAAACTTTCAGCATGAATCCGCTCCTTGAAGCAAGTAAAGTCAAGTCAACTTAGAATTCAATTTCATGATAGAAGTTTAAATGTTGCAGATCAGTTGTATCCTTTCTTAGAAGACACATCATGTCTGCTTTATTCCATACCTTTAAGCTTCAACATTCCTACCCATCATTCAGGGACGAATGATCCCAAGGGGGAGATAATGTACACCCCGTATTTTGGGCTAGAATGAAAACCGTCTTTCCTACTCGTAGATGTTCCAAAAGACATAAATCCTATGCAAATTTGGTATGTTAATCAATTATGTAGTGTGGGAACCTATTTGAGCATGAATTGAGATCATAGAGATCTCCAAACTCAAGGACGAGTTGAAAGTTTTCCTATCGTTCGAGTTTGAGTGAGCCTTGAAACTTAGGTCAACTTCAATTGACCATAACTCTTTGTATATAATGAATTAAGAGGCCTACTATATATCAAATGAAATTTATTTGAGTCCTCTTTCCAACGCCACTGGTTTCGCTGTAATCCTATATCAGAGTAGAAAGTTATGCTCATTTTACTTTGAAGTGTTTATCTGCCAAAATGTGACGACAAGGCTGACGACTTATCAGCTGTGTGACTGCCCATCAGACCTGGTCGTCAGCCTAAGGCAGTGAATGGTGAAAACCAGCCCAAAAGTGACGACCTGGGTGACTACTTAGCACCTGAGTGACGGCCCGTCAACCCTGGTCGTCAACTGATGCAAATATTCGATTTTTTTTAGTTTCCTTAGGGGTATTTTGGTCTTTCCCTCACTCCAAAAACCTTTCACATTAATTAAATCACCCCTTAAGTGTTATTAATCAATCACTGTCAGTTTTACAACATCAAAAAACTTCCTCTTCACTCTCAAAATAAGATCAAACTAGGGTTTTCTCCAAGAACAAGAAATTCAAGAAAATCAAGCCTTAAGTTCAATATCTCCAAAAAACAAATCAAGATCCGGATTTCATCTATCAATATCTAGGTTCCATCTTTCAGATCTTATAATTTAACGTACGTGGGGTTTATCCTAAAAACTACATGTGCTTGAAAACACTAGAACATAATTTAAAGATTTTCAAGCATGATTTTAGAAAGGAGTTTTGAAATATATGATTTTATTATGCATTATGAATGTTTAAATGCATTGTTGATTTGGCCCTTAGGCCTTTCCCCCTAGGTTGATTTATATGTATACGTATATGTATAAAATTTGAGGTTTAAGATTGTTTGAGAGCATAAATTATGGACTCCCTCTCTTATGATAAATTAAAGATTTTGGTTTTGTTGGAAAAGAGTTGAAATGCATGTATGTGATTTGTAAGATGTTTTATCAATGTCATAGTATTTGAAACAATTATTTAGAATTATTGAGAGGGTGTCATGAGATAACTATGTTTTGTGTTAAAGAGAAGAATTGCATAAGATAGAGACTTTGGACATGACCACCATTGTTTGTTAACTTGTTGATAAAGAGAATTGCTTGCATGGTTTTACATAAATTTTAAAGCATGAGTTCCTTGAATGAATTTTTGTTATGGTGGTCCTGAATTTCATGATTTAAAAATAGAGATATAAATTGCTATAAATGCCTCAGAGAATGTGACTTGCAAGTCAATGGTATGACGATACCTTATATGTGTATATGCCATGACAGAATTAAAGATTTCAGAGTATGTTTTCCGAGCATGTATGTTTAAAGAACTAAAAATTGGCATAAAGAGGGTTAGGTGGTTACCCGAAGAAGGCATGAGTTCAAGTAACTCTTAGCCTAAAACCGTATTTGCCGATATGGGTAGATTATTATTATACGCTGGCGACGGTCGTGTGGCGTAGCAGATTCAGAGACACCGACCCTTGTGGAACACTTGGGTTGGGGGCTTGGCTGCCGCGTTAATGACAGATCCCATATAGCCCGTGGGATTACAGATTGTAGGGTACATCACCTAGCGGAGAAGTAAGACAAAGAGTGTCACAGATTTCAGATGTTTTCACAGAGTCTTTTAAAATGCCCATGTGATTTCTTACTTTATGATATTTTTATGAACTACTTTAAATTTCTCTCATCTATATTGAATATAAACGATTATTTTGGATTTTCTCTACGTACCAGTACATCTATATTAACCCCCTTCCCCTACCTCTCAGGTTCTGAGGCTCAGTCTAGGGGTTAAGATAAGTAGTAGATAATTCAGACAGCAGATCAGATTGTGCAGTGGTGAGCCTTCTCTATTCCAGAAGGCCTGTCCTTTCAAATTATGTCATCTATTACAGGTTTGGTCTACTCGGGGCCTTGTCCCAGTTTTCAAATAGTTGTCAGATTTTTATATATTAGAGATTTCGCAGACTGTTCCAGATGTTGTTAGTGATTTTCAGATTTCATTCCTTATTGTTAATCTTAATCCAGAGTATGACCATGTTTCCGTATTAGATCATAATTCCGTATTTTCTTTTATTATATGAATGTTGTGCATGACTACCAGATACAGTAGGACGTTCGGGCCTTCATGATTGAGGATGTCCATTACGGCCAGGCCCTAGTTCGGATCATGACAAAAAACTACCATACCTAGAGAAGAGTAAGTATGATAGTTGTTGACACCTAATTTGTGCCCTCCATAACTAAGTTTAATCTCAAGTTTCTTCAATTTTTGAATAAAATTACAACTTTTATTTTATTTAAATAAATGGGTTTTTCAAAGTATTTATCTGGGAAATTTTGTCATTTTAAGAGAAAATTATATATTATCGTATTCAATTATATGAGATTATATAATTTTGTTACTTAAATATTTATTTTCTCAAAAATATCATACTTTAATCAAGGCTTATCTTGAAAATAAATTCAAATGATTAAAATCTTGGCTTAAAAGGTAATTTGTTCTTGAAAATAATTTATTTGAATAAATATAAGTTTGATTTTATCAAATCAAGAACCCCGGGATTAAACAGGGTATTAATTCATATCAAAATTCAATTCAATTTAGTCAAATTATTAAATTTGATCCTAATTGAAATCAAATTGGTCATATTTGCAATGCAATGGACCAATCTAATTTTCAATTGGATCAAAATATTAACTAATTTTGGCCAAATCCTAAACTTTTAATTGGGGGTTATATTTTAAATAACCTCCAAATTCTTAAAAAATATTATGATCCATCCAATTCCAGACCAATACACAAACAACACCAGCAGTCCAACACTGCCCAATCGGCCTAACAATAACAAACGACCCAGTCCAGCCCACAACCCATATTCAATTTCTCTATTATCTGTATCAACAACCAAACAACCAGCGTACATAGAGAAGTATGCACAAAATAATAGAACAACAACAACTCAACCCTAATTCGATAAATCCCGACCCACGTGAAAATCAGTGTACAAACATCGACTAACCCGACCTCAAACCATTGTTCGCGTGAATCACGTGCCCATACCACACGAATCCGTGCGAGAAATGCCTAGAAGCTTCTGTAAATTAATGTGTTGGCCCATACAACGCTTAAATCCCTAGATATTTAGGTTAATTTGTACTATTTCGTACATATTTAGTTGATTTCCATTGGTTTTGGAGTAGAATTTTATTTTTCCCAAATGATATTGGTCCACCCATTTTCAATTCCTCTCAAGAAACAACGTAAATGAGTACAATCTGTTAGCAAAAAGAGATTATCCTTATTTTTAAATTTTGAATTCCCCTAGAAACTTCCAAAATTACCCCTAAAAGGACCCTATTACCACATCGTTTGAAGCCCTAAAATAAATCCTACCTTATTCTCTTTAAAATGCTAGTTTTAGGAGCAAAAAAGAGGTTCGGAGAGGGGGGAAATCCTTAGAGCTAATAGTTTTCATTCTCAGTAAAAAATTTAATTTTCTTTTCTTCTTTGTGAAAATTGGTCGGTTAATCTGAGGTTCTCAAGCTCACTGATTTTTGGTGGTGGCGGATTCCGACATCAGTTCGTTGTTCCCTTTTACTGCTCCAAAATAGGTAACATTCTGTTTTATATATCTTTCGATCGTTTCTGCTTCATCTCCTCATTCTGTAGTTGTATTAATATTTATTATTGATATGGTA
Organism: Capsicum annuum; assembly: GCF_002878395.1. Taxonomy (NCBI): domain Eukaryota; kingdom Viridiplantae; phylum Streptophyta; class Magnoliopsida; order Solanales; family Solanaceae; genus Capsicum; species Capsicum annuum. Next base: position 83,870,752 of record NC_061112.1, read on the forward strand.
TGCTGGGAATTATTTGTTGTAGGAAGGCTTATAAGCCATAGGACTTGCGTGTAACTAAACTTGCGATAATGTCGTCCATTTCGTTGGTCACTTGATGGTTATGATTCATGGTTGAGTGTGTCATATTTTTTTGAGACTGTTTTACGAAGCTGATCGTTCTAACTTTGTGTTAATTTTGAGTGTAGAAGTAAACCAATGATTTTCTTCTAACTTTTTTTTTCTTCGAAATAGATCTTACCGTGGTTATGTTGTTCCTTTTCTATTTCATTTGCTTTGACGTGTACTAGGTTAGGAGCTTTACATCTGCTTGCATTCAGTATAGCGTCAAGTTCTGTTTAAAGTCACCTTTTTCTTTTTTTTTCCTCATTTGTGTTGTTGTCTGAAATCAAATGGGATAAAATCGGCTTCGTATACCATATATGTAGAGAAGTGCCTAATTAATATTCCTGCTCTATGGGATATATTGCTGTTTTTCCTTCTCCAACCATTTTTGTTTGTTTCCAGGTTTCTTTTTTTGTATATGTTCATCAATGGCCATGAATCTTTATTAAAGTTTGCATTTTTGTTGCACCCCACCTCAAAAGAAATTGTTTGAAACCAATTTTTGAAGTTCATTTGTTCCGAACATATTTACTTTAGGGCTGCTTTGATCGAATATGTTTTCTTTTCCTCAAAAGTTTGTGCTTTTTTTTATCATTTTTATCCCTGCTCATATATATATATATATATTTATAGGTAATTCATGTATGCTATAGATGAATTGATATACTTACTGAATTTTTATGTGTGGGTGAGTTTCCTCTTATCTCTAGTCTCGGTAAAATATTCATATAGATTTAAGAAAGTTTAAAACTGGTATTGCAAGACATTGGTGGGAATAGTAGGACTCATCATATTCTAATACTTTTGGTTTATTTAATATGTCAAGACTTTATATTGATCATAAATTTTTTGGTACTGTTAGATTTTAGATTGATCAATTACGTAAACTTCTCATATTCTAAATAGAGTTGCGAACAGTGAATTGAATGTTCCTGCATGGATTATTATATTATTTTGGAGTTTCGTGGATGTCCCGGCCCCTGTTGTTCAATTCCAAGTAAAATATTGGAAACACAACAGTTTACTGACACGTTAGGCGGTCGGAGGTTGTTCGTGTTTCCAAACTCAAGTTGTCTGCTTGGGAACCTGTGTCCAAACCCACTCTGGACACTTAGGATAAAGCTAAACCAAAACTTTTTTTTAGACATAAGCCTAGGACGACCCAATACCTGAAGAGGTATTAGGACCATTAGAAAAATTGCCCTGCGTCTATTGACCCCGAGTCAATGACAGACAAATTATGTTATGTGTTGAAGAAATATATGTTTGTTTAAACTAATCCATTATTCTATGGGATGGGGGAAAGGCTTATTTTTTGTTTTTGTATGTAGGAAATGGCCCAACCATACCTTTGCAAAAGGTTCAAGATGGTTACCGAACCTGACAACTTTTTGAAAGAATGGTGGACATATATGAGAGAAGGTGATAAAAGGGTTGTTCGTACGCATATTCACCTGCATTCACTCATAGAAGTGGATTCCTATCCCGAAATGATTCACGTTCTAGCGACATTTTGGGATGACTATAACACGGTGTTTTGCTTTGGGGAAGTAGAGTTGGCCCCCACTATTGAAGAAATCTTGACTTGTTACAAAAGTCTTGATATGTGCATAAAAAGAAAGAACGTACCAGACAATAGTGTTCTAGTCCCTAACATGATGAATCGTTAAGAGATCCAGAAATACTTTGCAATCAATGATGGCACTTGGTTGGGAGAACATGATGGGGCAAATATATCTTTTCATGAGTTGAATCACCGATTTGGGAAGTACGACGCTTTTGAGAAGTTCGGTCATAAATTCGAGTCAGAAGAAAAATGGAAGGAAAATAGAGCATTTTCTTTTGTGGTGGGTTTACTTGGAACAATGGTGTTCCCAAAAGGAGAAAGTGGCACTATTAATCCGAGAGTCATTATGGTAGCGGATACTCTCTTCAACAGAATGGATTACGATCAAACTAAGGTATTCCAAAACTTGGCCCCTATGATTCTGGCCGAGATATATCGGGCATTGGGCATGTACCAAAGTGGCGCTCTTTTCTTCCAGGGTTGCAACATCATTGATGTTAGGTGTATTTATGCATTCTAGTGTCACTATTCTAGCCTTTTTAGCTTTGTTTTGAGGATGATTGATGTTATATATGAGTTGATAATGAGATAAATATGTATCAAAATATTAAATCATGTGTTTATGATGTTCAAAGTGAGTTTCAAACAAGTTTGTACCTAAAAGATTTATTTAGAGTTCAACCCAGAAAACTAGTGTTACTAGCTTGAGCTAGATGCTTGTCTAGTTGATTCTAGAGGATTATATTGTGTTTAAAGTGTTCCAAATGGTTTTAAGTGTAATTATATGTGAAACAGCTTGTTGATAATGCTCAAGGGTCAATTGGATCAAGCCAAGGGTCAAAACAATGAGTTAAAGATCAAAGTGAAATTATCCTATGCTTAGCTTGTGTTTCTAGTTCATCGTGTTGGATGTTGTGTTGTTTTTAGTTATAAATTACTGTGTTCAATGCTATAGGATGCTTGTTTAATGGATTATGATGATATATGAAGGATATACCAGCTTCAAATCAAGTGGAAACAACTCAAAAAGGCTCAGAATGGCTCAACGAAGGCAGAATATATAGATTGACGCACTTTTGGACCCATGGAATGTCTGGGGCGTGTGTGGGCTGTATGATTGTCCAATTGACACTTTCAAAAGATCAATGGATTAATAAGAGGCCCAAAATACTAACCATATGGCACGTGGTGGTCTTAGAGTCGATTAGCCAGCGATGCAGGCTCATTTTGGTGCTCTCTGCCTTAGAAAAATTCTAAACAACAATTTCTAGAGAGGTAGGGCGATATTAAGGTGACGCCTCACCTGGAGTGGGGCTCTACACAGGGTACCGACCCACCTAGTCAGGGCTCAATAACTGAAGGTTTTCTTTTCCAACACGGAAAGGGCTTGTTCCTATACTATAAATACATATTATATCACGTTTTTACACATCTTTTAGCATATTTTGGAATGCAAAGGGCTGCTACAACTTCTTCATAGGTTTTTATTATTTTTATTTAGTTCATTCATGTTTTTAGTCGTCAATTACTATTTTAATTACCATTATGACTATGCATGGCTAAAAGCTCCCTTTTCGGGGTTGAAGCAAAGAACATGATTATTATAGCTATGGATTAAGTTTGTTTCCTTCACTTATCAATATTTGTTGTTTGTTTATTCTCATTTTAACTATTTTAAGGATTCACTTAGAATGCATCCATTGTCAACCTTGTGAACTCGAGAGAGGGAATAGGGCGATAGAACATGGAAATAATCAAAGTATAGGTCTTGATTCTTTATAAAATAAGAAACTTGAATTAGTATCTAGGACAGAGATGTATTTAGATACCTTACTTGATTCATATATAGGATGATATTTGTTAAGAGCTTGAGTTAACTATTACATCCCGCTGAACGATGTAGGTGTAAGATTCAAATTAGGTAATAGATTAAAGGTTGGGAAACCATAATCGCACAATTAACCTTCAAATTCTTGAAATGCCACAAAAAGAATTGTGGGTGTATTGGAGGTGGACCAATTCACAGTCTTATCAGCACAGGTTTCTACACTACAGAATTTGATCAACACATCATTCAGCAGCATGAAATTAGGAGCAATACACCCTACAGCCACAATCAATGCTATCTAACAAGCCCTAGGTTGGTGTAAGGTATGCGGAAATAATGGCCATTCAGCGGCCATGTGTGCTTTAAATTCAGAATATATGATGTATGTAGGAAATGCTCAAAGGCCAAATTATGGTAATGACTACAACATGAAGTGGTAGACTCAACCAATAAATCATCCATGGAATGCTCCACATCCACAGGCCCAACCCAGTCAGTCAAATAGCAACACGGAGAAGATGTTAAAGCAGATCCTAGCTAATCAAACACAGTTTACTACTGACTTAAAGAATTGGCAAGTGGCCAAAAGAAGTTTAGAGTTGTAAATGGGCCAATTATCACAAGCACTAAACGCCAAACCACAAGGTGGGTTACCAGCAGATACCAAAAATCTAAAGCAGGTTATGGCAATCACCTTGAGGAATAGTAAAGAGCTTCAAGTAGAGCCTCCCAAGGCAACAAAGGAGGTAGATGTTGATGTGTTGATCCAACAGGTAAATGACAGTGTTGCTGAAAATTTAAGGAAGTCTGAGTACTTGAAAGAAAAAGTTGTTGAACCAGAGAAGAAAATATGTTTCCACTACCCTTTTCTTAGAGGCAAATTAAAGAGAAAGAGGACACCATGTTTAAGAAGTTCTTTAATACATTCAGAGGACTTCACATTTACTTACCTTTGTTAGATGTTTTGCAGGGTATGCCTAAGTATGCAAAGTACTTGAGGGATGTGATAGTTAATAAGGTGAAAATTTAGGATGTGGGGGTAATAACACTCACTGAAGAGTGTAGTGCCGTAATGACACAGAAAATCCCTAAGAAATTTAGAGATCAAGCGAAGTTTGCTATCCCAATCCAAGTTGGAAGTAAAGTGGTCCATGCACTGGGTGACTTAGGGGCGAAGATAAACTTGATGCCCCTATCACTATTTAAAACATTGGGCTTGGGAGAGCCAAGATCGACCACCGTGGTGTTGCAGCTGGCAGATGGGTCATTCATACATCCAGATGGAATAATTGAGGATATCCTCATAAGGGTTGGTAAATTCATTATACCTGCTGACTTTATTGTTCTTGATTTTGAGGTAGACAAATAGGTACCAATCATCTTGGTGAATCTATTTTTAGAAATTGGAGGAGCATTAATTGATGTTAGAGAAGGCACGCTCAAAATGAGGGTAGAGGATGAAGAGGTGGTGTTTGATGTATACAAAGCACCCATAATTACATCCCAAGTTAAAGATTTGTGTATGATCAATGTTATTAAAGGGGATAAGTATGGGGTGGATAGTCCTCAAAAGACCTCTTCAAACTACCTAATTGAGCAGCCTAAGACTCTATCTCCTAAGCCTTACATAATGAAAGTTGATGAGCCTGAAAAGGCTAAAGTTGAGAAACTGCTGCTCTTGAGAATTCACATCCAAAAGGGGTAAATAGGATAAGAAGATGGCCTCCAAGTGTGAGAAAAAGGGTGAATAAATATGGTTGAGTTGAGTTGGGTCGTGCCGCGACACTAAATCAGGCGCGGCTTGGGAGGCAACCCAAGTTAATTAAGTATGTTTTCTTTTCAGTTTTTTTAGTTTTTATTTCACTTAGCTTTTGTCTTTGGATGAGTCATAGGTTAATTGAAAGTCTGAGTGCCATAAACTTGAGCTAAGGATCATGGCAAAGACTATGTGTGGGGTCCCATGGCTACTAGCTAGGCCTAGAGGCCTCAGAGAGTATTTCTATCTCTTACTTTTAAAATCTCTTTAGGAACAAAGTAGATTTTTAAGTGTAGGGTGGAGAAATTCCCAAATTTTGGCTCAATTTAAAAAATTTTAGGATAGGAATAAGTGACATACTCTTGTTGGTGCTATTTTTTATTACATGATGCACGTGGGTTTGTTTGTACAAGCATGTAAATTGTGAGAATTTCTACTTTTGAGACTCCTAGGCTCATGTTTATGACTCATGTACTTGTTGGCTTTATTTTTAATTCATGCTATTATTTGGTTGGGAGTCTATAAAGATCCTATTGAGTTGAGCATATGTCATGTGTGATATGAGGTATTTGTATATTCCTTGTTGCATGTGATGTCTAAAACTTGTCCGGTGTGTGTGTAAAGCAAAATAAAGAGTTTGGGTTTTGGAGATGATTCAGGCATTTCTTTGATAGCCTTATTCTATTTCTTCTATTTGTCCTACCCATTGTGTATTATCCTAGTTAATCCCCATTGAGCTTTTAGCCTTTTCTTTAGTAGCTTCATATGTAGCCTAATCCCCTTCTTTAATAGATCATAATTTGATCCAAAAAGCTCCTAAGTGCTTTAATGAAAAAAAAAAAGAAATAATTAAAAAAGAAGTTTGAGAAATTGAAGAAGAAAAAGGTGAAATTGATTCCCCAAGGTAGTTGCTATAGGTGTTAATAATTGATGTGTGGTGGATGGGTGTGATATAATTTATACTAGAATATTGTCGTGATTGTGAAAAAAAAAAGAGAAAAAATTAATTCCTGTAATAGTAAACTATGTGTCCACTAAGTGTGTGTGAAAATGCTTAAAAGAGATAGGGCAAAAACAAAAGGTATGGATGAATGAATAAGTGTAGTTTGGTTGTTGGAGAGTGATTTTAAATGTATAATGTAGTGTATTAAAGTGCTTAGAGAGGTTAGTCACTATTCCCAAATAGTTCCTGCCGGTCCCTTAGCCTACATTACAACCCGAAAAAGTCCTAATTGATCTTAAGCTTTACATTCAACTATTAGTGGAGCATTACACTAAGGGAAAGCCTATGTTCATTGTGTGTAACTTTTGAATTCTTTGTGAGAGTGAGCATAATTTGATTCCTGTACCCATCATGTTATAAATTGCATAATTGTGAGTGATTATGGGTAACTCTTTTGTTATAAGGAAACATATTTGATGAATTTGGGTGATTTGTATGATGTCCTTGATTGAATGATAAGCATAAGTTTTCCAACTAGGAGAGTTAATTCTTGAGGCTAGGATGTTTTGGAGTAGTGTTCATAAGATTTAAATTGAGTTTGTAACATGCTTAGTATAGTAACTTGCATTCCGTGTAGTCATTGCAGTACTATCTTGAGTGTCTTGCATATGGTAGAAGTTTAGAATATCCAGCTCATGTGGTTTATATTAAAGATTTGTTCGAGGACGAACAAGGCTTTAAGTGTGGGGTGGTGATGTTGGGTGTATTTATGCATTCTATCATCACTATTCTAGCCTTTTTAGCCTTGTTTTGAGGATGATTCATGTGATATATGAGTTAATAATGATATAAATGTGTATAAAAGTGTTAAATTATGTGTTTATGATGTTCAAAGTGAGTTTCAAACAAGTTTGCACCTAAAAGATTCATTTAGAGTTCAACCTGGAAAACTAGTGTTACTAGCTTGAGCTAGGTGCTTGTCTAGTTGATTCCGGTGGATTTTTTTTATGTATAAAGTGTACCAAATGGTTTTTAAGTGTAATTATGTGAAAAAACTTGTTTATAATGCTCAAGGTTCAACTGGATCAAGCTAAGGATCAAAACAATGAGTTAAAGATCAAAGTGAAATTAGCCTATGCGTAGCTCATGTTTCTAGTTTGTCGTGTTGGATGTTGTGTTGTTTTGAGCTTTAAATTGTTGTGTTTAAAGCTATAGGATCCTTGTAGAATGTATTATTATGATATATTAATGATATACAAGCTTCAAATAAAGTGGTAACAACTCAAAAAGGCTCGGAATGGCTCAACGAAGGCACAATACGCAGATTGACACACATCTGGACCCCTGGAATGTATTTGGAGCGTGTGTGATATAGGAGTGGATAATGGACACTTTTAAAACATCAATGAATTCATAATAGGCCCTAAATATTAACCATGTGGCACGTGGTGTACCTAGAGGCAATTATCCCACGATGCAGGTTCATTTCGGTGCTTCCTTGCTTTAGAAAAATTCCGAACAACAAATTCCAGAGAGGTAGGGTGATATTGAAGCGACGCCTTAACTAGAGCATGGATATACCCAGGACACTAACCCACCTAGTCCGGGGCTCAATAACTGAGGGTTTTCTTGTCCAACATAGAAAGGGTTTGCTCTTATACTATAAATACATGTTGTATCACGTTTTTACACATCTTTTAGCATATTTTTGAGAGCAAAGGGCTGCTACAACTTCTTCATTAGGTTTTTATTATTTTTATTTAATTCATTCATGTTTTTAGTCATTAATTACTATTTTGTGATTACGATTATGACTATGCGTGGCTAAACGTCCTCTTTCAGAGGTTGAAACCAAGAACATGAGTATTATTGCTATAGATTAAGTTTGTTTCCTTCGCTTAACAATATTGGTTGTTTGTTTATTCTCGTTTTAACTATTTTAAGGATTCACGACTCTTAGAATATATCCATTATCAACCTTGTGAACCCAGAGTGGGAATAGGGCGATAGAAGATGGGAATAAGTAAAGTATGGGTCTTGATTCTTTATAAAATAAGAAACTTGAATTAGTATCTAGGACATGGATATACTTAGATACCTTATTTGATTCATATGTAGTATGATATTTCCTAAGAGCTTGAGTTAACTATTACATCTCTGCTGAATGATGTAGGTGTAAGGTTCAACTTAGGTAATAGATTAGAGGTTAGGAAACCATAATCGCGCAATTAACCTTACGAATCAACAACTAAGATAAGCAAGTTAACGAATGAAATCCAATATCATAATATGATTATTCAGAGTGCTTCAACCCTAGATTTTCTCCTATTGATTGTTACAAGATCTTTACTATATGCATTATTTACTTTACTCGTAATTTACAAACTCCATTCTCTCTTTTGGTTACTCTCGCATCAAGTGAATCTAAATTGTGAACTGAAATCCAATCATTGCCGAATCTAGTCTCTGTGGGATCGATAACTCAGCTTTTTTGAAGGTCACTCTATTACTTGGTAGATCACGTACACTTGTGTGTGCGCTTGGGTGCTGTCACTCATCTTGCAATGGTGGATGACAAAGCACTTATTGAAGGATCCTAGAGTGGGACATCCGGATCATTGAACAAGTTGAATCTCCTATCATCACTAGATATGCGTCTTTTTTTACACAAGTTTCAAAGAAGAAAGTCTCCTAAATTTTGGTTCACGATTTTTGGGGAAATGAGAGATGACGATATTCAATGGTCAATCAACTACATTTACCTAGGAAAGTAAATTATTTGGGGGGATGAATGTCCTTTTTTTTTTACTTCCAGGACTCAAGGGAACTCATCCTTATAATCCTAATCGGGTTCTCAGACAATTTGATATCAGGCAGATGATACCACAAATGGTGCCCATGCTTAGATTCTTTATTGAGTATGATAAATTCAAAACTCCCCTCAAGCAATACATGGTAGATGGGTGAAAGAGAAGAAAAACATAGAAAATATCCTTCCATATCAGGCATGAACCCAAAGCTAGTAACATATATAAGGAATGGTCGAAGAAGAGTCTTGCTGGAGCATTGATCCCAGGCTGAATGTACCCACTCAAATTATTAATATGGAATCAAAGCATCAGATCCAACTCCACAGACGTCAAAATTAATTCCAAAAAAAAGAGATCACACACCAACATAGGCATATGGAAGATGCCTCGACCATACGCATGTTGAGAGAAGAGTTAAAGAGATCCAAATAAAAAACTAATGATACTAGGCATGTTTGATTGATTTGGATGATTGCATGGGTGCTCAGATTGGCGACATAGAAAAAATGACTTACAAGAACAAGGCTCAATTGTGTGAGAGTTATTTGATCATCAACAGATATCAGATATGGCAGGAGGTGAACAAGGCTAAGATGGCAAAGGCAAGTGAAGGGGCATCCAGTAACTAGTTTATCTGTTCCCCTGCATGGGACATTATTTTCTTTCATGTTATCTTCCTTTCCCCTAAATATTGTATCCCCCTTTTGTTATCTTTTGTAGGCATTTATGCCCTTTTACATATCTATGAAAGTTAGGGGGGGATAATAGATTGGCTTTAAAAAGGCATATATTTTCTTTAAAAAATTCATTAGTCCTAAACCCTTGGCTTAAAAGGGTCACCCCAATTAGGACAGGCATTATGTTTTTATATGATATAATTATTTTATGTGTTTGTGTGTATTTGCTTGAATCAAAGATAAATTTATCCACTATGCTCCCGTGAATTAGTTTGGATATGACCAAACAACTCTATGTGTTTACTTCTTGTCGAGTATCTTGCATTAATTATCACATATGAAAACTAACACATTTGCCTTTAAGTTATTTTACTTTACAGATAATAGAAAACTACTTTGTGTTGAAATAATTTGGCAGAACATTCTTACTTCACCCGGTCAAAAGCACATAATATCCCAGCCCCTAATCATCATTCAAACATAATGGGAAATGATAAAGAAAATGCATTGACCATCAGGAACAATGTAATAGCAGAGCAAAGCGAGATGATTGATGAACTTACGAGAAAATTGGAAATACTTTAGGAGGAGATGAATCATACTCGAGATTTGGCTAACCTGGCCATCACTATCAATGCTCCCACTCCAAGATGACACGAGACTCCACTCCAGATCCCTCCCCGTAGTACACCTATTCTCGGGGATGATCCAAATAACATATCATCCGTATCCGCTCCTCAACTTGTCCAAAACACCAATCAAGAAAATAATCCAGATGCTTACTATCCACAAAATCCATCCCTGACCCTACAAAATCTATCTCCAAATCTATAAAATTCATTCTCGAATCCAACAAACCCATTTCAAAACCCATTAAACCCACTTCCAAATCCACAAAATCCATTCCCAAGTCTACAAAATTCATCCCTAAATCTATAAAATCCATCTCCGAATCCACAAAATTCATTTCCGAATCTTTAAAATCTCTCTCAGGTCCCACCAAACTACTCTCAGATTCCACAAAACTTTTCCTACATCCAAAACATCCTCCCCACCTAACACCCAACCTCCTCTCATCCTTAAAATTAAGCTACCCCTACAAATCCCTCTCATGTCATTGTATCCTCTGACATATACAATTTATTTCCTAATCTCGAGGTAGACCATTATGAGGAAAAGGAAAAAGAGTGGAGGATCGAGCATAAAATAAAGTTGTTGGCTATGAATGAAGAGATTATGAGGATCAAGGAATTTCATGGGATAGGAGGTAATAGTCTGGGTTACAATGATCTATGTGTTCACCCTGGAGTAGATCTACCATAAGGATACAAGGTCCCTAAATTTGAAGTGTTTGATGGTACTAGAAATCCAATGGCCATCTGAGAAGTTATTGTAATCAAATAGTCGGGGTAGGAAAAATGAAGCATTATTGATGCACTTATTCAGCCAAAGCTTAAGTGGCAAAGCCTTTGATTGTTTCGCGTCTCAAGAACTGTAAAGATAGACTAGTTGGAGGACATTGGACAAAGGTTTCCTTGATAGGTTTGCATTTAACATTGAAATAGTCCCTGACCGATACTCAGTAGACCGGATCAAGCAGAAGAATGATGAGTGTTTTTGAGACTATGCCTTTCATTGGAGAAAAGAAGTTGCCAAGGTACAACCTCCCTCGTCTGAAAAAGAGATGGCATCTATTTTCTCCTATGCTCAAAAGGGAGAATATTATACTAGGATAGTATCCACTGTCAGGGTAACTTTCGCAGATTTGGTGAAAATTGAGGAATCACTAGAAGAAGGCATTCGAACAGGAAAGATTGTCAAAACCCCAACACCATCTGGGACTTCAATGTTCCCAAAGAAGAAAAAGGAGGATGTAGGTGCGGTCTTTGATAATTCTATTGCTAACTTGAAGAAGAGATTCAAGCCTAGGAACCTTCTCTCCTCTTTGTCGTCACTAAATTTTCAACATGTTTTCTACACCCAACCACAGTACCAAGATCCACTTCTAAATATTCAATCCTAACACCAAGATCTACTGCCAAATAGCCAATCCCAATACCAAGCTCCACTTCTAAATATCGAATCCCAATACCAAGCTCCACAGCCAAATATCTTACCTCAGTACCTAGTTTCGCAAATGAATTATCAGCCTAATGTTCAAGCTGCCCTTCCAAATAACTGAACAAGCGTCCAAGAGCCTCTAAATTATCATCAAGTACCTCATCCTACTAATCAGAACCATTATAATCCCCAACGTCTGAACCTCAAAAAAGACCGCCCCAAAACTTTACGCCATTGGTCGAAAGTCGCACCCATCTCTTTGGAAGATTGAAGGATGTCGATCATTTACAGCCTATCCAACCAAAACTTTTCAATCCCAACTCCCAATTTTATCATGCCGATCAAAATTATGCCTATCATTCGGGAGCGGCAGGGCACAATACTAAGGATTGTGTTAGTTTAAAGCACAAGATTTAGGATTTAATTGATTAGAAGGTAATCACGCTTCAATCGCCGAAATCAAATATCAACAGTAATCCATTGCTTAATCATAGGGGAGCTGCAGTTAACATAATTGAAATAGAGGGAGAATGGGTGTCTAGCAAGACCATCGCTAAGGTAAATTTAGAAAAGCTCAAAAGGACAGAAGAGGTGGAGAAGATAGAGAGAGTTGTAGCTGCCTTAAGTGTCAATGAGAAGCCCCTATTTATAGTAATGATGGCCCCGACTCAGGTGTACACTCCTCTACCTAGGAAGGAATTTATTGTAGAGACCGTCGCTGCCCAAGGGATGACACGGTCTGGACGATGCTACATTCTTAAACATTTGGCCAATATGAAGGATTCACAAAAAAGGCCAATCACTGAAGGGGAGGTCGGGGAAATTTAGAGGCATATGCAATTGAAATACTACTTAACTATCGAGTATTTAGAAAAGACTTCAGCCCAGATTTTTATTTTGGCACTATTAATGAGTTCGCAATACCACCGATAAGCTTTATTGAAGGTCTTGGATGAAGCGTATGTTTCCATAGGCACGAGTGTCGAGAATCTAGCTACAATGATTAAAAATATTGTAGGAAATCATCGTATATCATTCAATGAGGAAAAGTTGTCATTTGAGGGAGTGATGCATAATAAAGCCTTGCACGTCACTGTTATTTATTAGGACTATGTGATTAATCGAATATTGATAGATGATGGATCTGGTCTAAACATTTGTCCTATTTCCACATTAGTTCAAATAGGCTATGATTTGGGGAAAATTCTCCAAACCCACGTAAACATGAGGGTATTTGATGGAGGGCAGAGAGATACCATAGGTGAAATTGACTTATAAATCTAAATGGGACCTGCTGAATTATGGCTAAGTTTTATGTTTTGGATATTCATCCTAGTTACAACCTGCTCTTGGGAAGACCATGGATACATAGTGCAAAGGCAGTTTCATCGAGCCTTTATCAGTTATTGAATATATAAAGGAGTTTGAGAATCGAGAGAATCCCAACATAGAGAAAACTAAAATAGTCAACCTGGGCGATCGTGATGAAATCAAAGAAACAAGTGTTAGTGTTCACTTAGCAGAAGCACAAAAAAGAGAACTTATTCACTTGTTGCGGGAGTACATTGATGTGTTTGCTTGGTCCTACAATGATATGCCAGGATTGAGCACTAACATTGTGTCGCATAAGTTACCGATAAATCCTGAGTTTGATCCAATCAAGCAAAAAATGCAGAAATTCAAGCCAAATTTAAGTTTGAAGATCAAGGAAAAAGTGATGAAGCAAATTCAATCTAAGGTTGTGGAGGTCACAAAATATCCAACATGGCTAGCCAATATTATCTGGGTGCCAAAGAAGGATGACAAGATTTGAATTTGTGTTGACTATAGAGATTTGAATAGAGCCTGTCCTAAAGATAATTTTCCACTGCCTAATATTACATCCTCATCGATAATTGTGCAAAGCATGAAATACAATCTTTCATGGATTATTTCATCGAGTATCATCAGATATTGATGGATAAGGAAGATATAAAAAAAGACAGCTTTCATTACGCCCTGGGGTGTTTATCATTACAGGGTAATGCTGTTTGGTCTCAAGAATGTGGGTGCAACATACATGAGGGCTATAACGACAATTTTCCATGATATGATTCGTAACGAGATTGAGGTATACGTGGATGATGTAATTATCAAATCTGTGAGAGTTTGGATCATCTGACCCATCTAAAAAAATTCTTCAACAGAATGAGAAAGTACAATTTGAAGTTGAATCCTGCTAAGTGTGCTTTTGGTGTGCTAGTCGGAAAGTTATTGGGGTTCATAGTCAATAGAAGGGGCATCGAGCTAGACTCGTCCAAAATTAAGACAATTCAGGATTTGCCACCACTAAAGACTAAGAAAGAGGTTATGAGTTTCCTGGGCCATTTGAATTACATTAGCAGGTTCATTGCCCAGTAAACAGTCATATGTAAACCAATTCTAAAGATGTTAAAAAAAGATGCATTAAATGAGTGGACAGAAGAATGTCAGAAAGCTTCTGACCGAATCAAGGAATATTTATCCGCGCCGCCGATTTGGTTCCACCGAGGGAACAAAATACATTGTTGCTTTATCTGTCGGTCTCAGAAAATGCTTTCGGATGTGTCCTCAGGCAACATGATGAGACCAGTAAGAAAGAGAAAGCCATTTAGTACTTGAGCAAAAAGTTTATGCCATACGAGGCTCATTACACTCTTGTAGAAAGAACGTGTTGTGCTTTAACCTGGGCCGTCCAAAAGTTGTGGCATTATCTATCCTCAATTACAATATATCTCATTTCGATAATGGATCCATTGAAGTATATTTTCCAGAAACCCATTCCTACAGGAAAGTTAGCTAAGTGGCAAATGTTACTGAGTGAGTTCGACATTGTGTATGTGACTCAAAAGACAACCAAGGGGCAAACCTTAGCCGATCATTTAGTAGAGAATCCTCTTGACAATGAATATGAGCCACTTCGGACTTACTTACTAGATGAGGAGATTTTATTCGTGGGAGAAGACATCACAGAAATTTATCTCGGATGGAGGTTGTTCGTTGATGGGGCGGTCAACTTCAAAGGTTCAGGAATCGGAGTAGTTTTGGTGTCAGAAATAAGACAACACTATCCAGTAACTGCTAAGTTGCGTTTCCCGTACACCAATAATATGACCGAATATGGGGCTTGCATCCTAGGTCTCAAATTGGCACTTGATCTGGGTGTTCGTGAATTACTAGTCATCGAAGACTCAGATTTGCTGATTCACCAAGTACGAGGAGAATGGGTGGTAAAGAACTCCAAGATTACTCCTTATATGGATATGCTGCAAGAATTATATGGGAGATTCAAGGAAGTGGACTTCAGGCATATTCCGAGGATACAAAATGAGTTTGTTGATGCTTTGGCCACTATATCCTACATGATTCAGCACCCAGATCAGAGTCACATCGATCATTTGGAAATAATCTTGAAAGAACAAACCGTGCATTGTGCGTATGTCAAAAAGGAGCATAATAGAAAACCATGGTACTATGATATTAAAAGGTATTTAGAATCTGGAATATATCCTGAAGAGGCCAGCAACAATCAGAAGAAGACAATTCGGCGTTTGACAAAGAATTATTTTCTAAGTGGGGAAATCCTTCTTAGGACGACTCCAGACTTAGGATTCTTAAGATGTATCGATGCTGCAAAAGCTAATAAATTAATAAAGGAAGTACACGCTGGAGTTTGCGGCCCCTACATGAATGGGTTTGCCCTTGCTAGGAAGATCTTGAGAACTGGTTACTTCTGGATTACTATGGAAAATAATTGTAGCAAGTATGTGCAGAAATGCCCAAAATATCAAATACACGGAGATTTAATTAGAATGTCTCTACATGAGCTTTATGCGATGAGTTCACCTTGGCCTTTCATAACTTGGGGTATGGATGTTATCAGGCCAATAGAGCCACCGGCGTCAAATAAGCATAGATTCATTCTGGTTGCTATTGATTACTTTACTAAGTGGGTTGAAGCGACTTCATATAGAGCTGTCACCAAGAAAGTGATTGCAAATTTTATCAAGAATAACTTGATTTGCAGATTTGGAGTGCCAAAATCGATCATTACTGACAACGGGGCAAACTTGAATAGTTATTTGATGAATGAGATTTATGATCAATTCAAAGTTGTTCATCGCAACTCAACTGCATATCATCCACAGATGAATGGAGCCGTGGAAGCCACCAATAAGATCATCTAGAAGATCTTAAGGAAGATGGTCAAAAATAATAGGTCATGGCATGAGATGTTGCCGTATGCTTTACTAGGGTATCGTACAACAGTTCGAACCTCTATTGGGGTAACTCCTTATCTACTTGTTTATGGGAATGAAGCTATGATACCTGTCAAAGTTGAAATACCTTCCTTAAGGATCATTTAAGAATCCAGATTAAGTAACGAAGAATGGGTTCGTGCTCGCTATGAACAATTCATGTTGATCGATGAAACGAGAATGATTGTCGTATGTCATGGTCAGTTGTATCAACATAGGATGATCTGTGCCTTCAACAAGAAAGTATGAACTTGAACATTTGAAGTCGGGCAATTAGTTCTCAAGCGCATATTCCCTCACAAAGAAGAGTAAAAAGGCAAGTTCGCTCCGAACTGGCAAGGGCCATACATAGTTTGCAAGGTACTATGCGGAGGAGCTCTGATTCTATCTGAGATGGATAGCCAAGAGTGGACCAAACCAATTAATTTTGATGTGGTAAAGCGATACTACGTTTGAAGGATGTGTTAGTTTTTTTTTACTTGGTTTATTTGTAATCACCTCTATAGTAGTATTCATTTTATGATGTGTAATTTCCTAGAACCCCTTCATTTTATGTACGAACTATGTTTAACCTAAATTCCCAAGAAAGCGTAGGTGGCTTATGTCAGATTTGGTCAACCCCTTAGGATAATTTATCCTTTTCTTTTATGTATGAACTACGTGATGACCTGAATTCTCAAGAATGAGATATGTAGGCGGACTATGTCGGCTTCGGTCAACCCATTAGAATTTTATATATATCACTAGCGTAGTCCTGAACTATGTTTGACCTGATTCCTACTTCAATGGGATACGTAAGCACCCCAACGTCTCGGTCATATAACCCCTGGAAATGGAATCTGGGGCAAAATTTTGAAAAGAAATCTCGAAAATTCACAAGAGGAAGATAATCTTCCAAAAACAAAGAGAACAAAGACTAACAAAGATTTCGGATCCCCTCGAGCTGAGATCATCTCAAACAACTTTAAACTGGGGCAAAAATCTTGAGAAGGTCCTCAAAATTTCCACTAATATATTGGAATATATTTCAAATCCCTCAGCACCAGAGATCAAAGTCAAGTTTTGAAAATCACCAACTGCGATAAAGTCTAGATAGACTAAATTTTTGGCTATGATAAAACTTCTAATAGAGAGCCTCAACAATGTTGAATCCCTATAAATCCTTCGTCAAACATCAAACATAGTCAGAACCAAGAGAAAGACGTTCATCGAGCTTTTACATGACATGACTGGCAGAGATTTCCTAAATCTTTTACAAAAGTTTTGAAATTAGTTTATAGAAAAATTACGATTACTTTTGAAAATCCATGCAAATCTTCTTACTTAGTAATTGCCTAAGCATCTATTGGAATATGGAGTCAAGGTGGAAGTCCCAACATGACGGAGTATCCAAAAGATGGCAAGGAGCAAACCAAGATCGAAGAAGGTCAACACGGAGTAGTTTGATTCAAAAAACTAATCATTTTTCTGTGGATGCAGGGATTAATACAAAAATGATAATATTTTTCAAAAAAAAATCTCTAAGCGGGTTACGAGCCACACCAAAGCACATAATGCTCAAGAACGGTATTTTTGGATAGCCTCAAAGATGGGTTTAATACCCATTTATCGAGGTCTTTTTAAATTATCTATGAAGGACAAACAAAGGTGCCTTATCTTCTTTATGAATATTGTATTTAGAATTCTTTATATAAAAGCATTCGCAATTATAAGTGACTTTGTGTCTATTAAATATTTACTTTGAGAAAAGTTGCATTCAAAGGAAGTCAGCACAATAAATACAACAATCAAAGGATCACTCAATAGGAGGAAGAGCCGAAAGTCATCCTCAAAATTCACCTTGAAGCGAAGTAAACGGTATATGAGTAATCCCCAAACAAGAGTTTTTCCCCATTTACTTGCATTCGGTGGATCTACTATTTAATTATTTCTTCAAAAAAAATTAATAGCAGAATAAGTCATTCAAATTATGATGCTCAGTATTTGTCATTAAACTATCATAAAGCTTGACTGTGGTCGCTAGTGAAAGCGGCATTGTGTCTACTAACTATCTACCTTGAGTACAGGTACATGTAGAAAGAAAAACACAAGACAAATGGACTCAGGTGAAACTATTTTCAAATCACCAGAAGAACTATTACATCTCATTCCATTGCCAAGAGGTCCATTCCATCTTATTCCATTGCCAAGAGGGCCATTGCATATCATTTTCATCGCTATAAGGGCCATTGCATTCAATATCTATTGACACACGAGATAGCATACGCTGGCATCGAGGATATCATCAGAATTCAATATTTGTTGAACATGTGAGATAGTATACACTGGCATCGAGGATATCATCATCATCAATATCTATTGACACGCGAGATAGCATACGTTGGCATTGAGGCTATCATCAGCATTTAATATTTGTTGACACGCGAGATAGCATACGTTAGCGTCAAGAATATTATCAACATTCAATATTTGTTGACATACGAGAGAATACGCTGGTATCGAGGATATCATCATCATCAATATCTATTGACACACGATATAGCATACATTGGCGTCGAGGAAACCATCAGCATTTAATATCTGTTGACACGTGAGATAGCATATGCTGGCGTCAAAGATATCATCAGTATTTAGTATCTATTGACATGCGAGATAGCATATAATGGCGTCGAGGATATCTCATTATTTTATAAATCAACATCTGAATACATCAAAAGCATGTGATTTGAAGGGACGCCTTTAAATCGCTATTTGAAGATGGATGATATATGAGATTTCCTAGAAATTGACAATTTGAGGGTCATCTATAGATCAGATTATTTGAAATGGGATAGTGTGCAAGATTACCTATAAGTTGATATTCCATAGGTCATTCTTAAGCCACAACAATATCCTAACAGGATAGTATGCAAGGTTAACCAAAAATTGATAGTCCAAAGGTTATCCATAAGTCGCAACTAAATCTTTATCGGAGAATATGCGAGATGATCAAATTGATAATTCTAAGGGATCTCTATAAGCCACGTCTTATTAAAGAACGATTATGTGTAGGATTACACAAAGACTAGCAATTTGAGAGATATTTATAAGTCATATTGTATCCAAGGTCGGATGATGTGCAGGAATATCTGAGAGCTACCAATTAGAGGGATATCTGTAAACCATCTCTTATCCAAGGTCGAATAATGTGCAGGATTACCTAAAGGCTAGCAATTCAAAGGATATCTGTAAGTCACCTCGTATCCAATATCAAATAATGTGCAAGATTATCCAAAGATTGTTAATTTAAGGGAAATCCATAAGTCGTATTGATACAAGAGATGCGCAAGACTTGCCCGAGGTCACATGCAAAGAATTATTGTCAACAACCAGAAAGGCCATCATAGGTAATCAAAATGGTTCACCTCAGTATAAGATTACGCAGTTGCAGGGACCGTCCTGCATGAAGCGTCGCCGGTGTCCAAAAAGCCATCCCATTTTGAAGACATATTTACTCGAAAAATAAGCTAATTATAAAACAACCAATAGGATTGTTGTGTCTGTTGTTGTAAGTTATTTCCTTCCACACATGTACACGAAAGGATGACTTTGCTTTTTAGGCGACAGTCCATGCGGAGATATGGTAAAAGGCTACATACCTCTTTCGTGAATTATGTTTAGCACTAACACTTTTGTTTGAAACATTGTCGAGAGTATCCGAGAGTATGAAAATCTCAAATCAAATCTACAGGTGAGGACGACTCCAAAAAGGATGCAGCACAACGTGGAACTCTTTCTTAGCAGCAAAATGGGACATAGTCTGGGAGAAACGTCAAACTCTCTGGAAGTGAGCTAAAGGATGATTACCACCACTATCTAACCACACCCTTATTAGAAGGAATGTGGGTATATTGGAATATTCTGGTTTCAGACCCACCTTCGGTATATTTCTAAACTCACAGCGAGGGTAAACTTCTCGTTATTTCAGATTTGAGTGATAGTGCACCTAGCATTTCAGAAATTATGACCAGGTAAGTTCTTGCCTATGGATGTGAAGGATCTCACATTCATGGTTAAGATGTTACAAGCCTCTTTTTCATAACTCAAACACCTTGTCACTCATCCCGAGTCAAAGATCATTTAAAATAAGAGACTATTTTTTCTACCGATTGAGTCAAACTACAAGCAGTCTGATTTCTTGAGTCTCGAGGATATGTAGGCTGGGATCTATTTTGAAAACTTGATTGCATTCCAACCTCCCCCCAAATCCCTTTATTCTGTGACTTTTCAGTTTCATCAAAAACTCCAAAACAGATATAGCTTATGAATTTTTTAAAATTGTGCTTTGAATCAAGCTTTATGAACTACAAGTGGCCTAAATTCTCATGTAACCTAAGATATGTAGGAAACCTGATAACAAGGTTCGGTCATAACTCCAAAACTCATGCGAAAATCAACCCCTTTTCAGATTCGAATTTGTGGTCGGACAAAGAATTAGGAACATCAACCTCTCTTTGTGCAGGGTTACTTGCATTCACCCTACCCAGAGAGAGGGGGCAGTTGTTGACACCTAATTTTTTCCCTCCTCAACCAAGTTTAATCTCAAGTTTCTTCAATTTTTGAATAAAATTATAACTTTTATTTTATTTGAATAAAAGGGTTTTTCAAAGTATTTACCTAGGCAATTTTATCATTTTAAGATAAAATTATATATTATAATATTCAATTATACAAGATTATATAATTTTGCTACTTAAATGATTATTTTTATAAAAATATCAAATTTTAATCAAGGCTTATCTTGAAAATAAATTCAAATGACTAAAATCTTGGCTTAAATGTAATTTGTTCTTGAAAATAATTTATTTGAATAAATATATGTTTGATTTTATTAAATCAAGAACCACGGGATTAAACAAGGTGTTAATACATATCGAAATTCAATTCAATTTAGTCAAATTATTAAATTTGATCCTAATTGAAATCAAATTGGTCACATTTGCAGTGCAATGGACCAATCTAATTTTCAATTGGAATAAAATATTAACTAAGTTGGCCAAATCCTAAATTTTAATTGGAGGTTATATTTTAAATAACCCCCAATATAACAATATTATGATCCATCCAATTCTAAACAATATTATGATCCATCCAATTCAACCTAAGTCCAGATAAATTCAACAACACCAGCAGCCCAACACTGCCAATCGGCCCAACAATAATAAACAATCCGATCCAACCCACAACCCATATTCCCTTTCTTCCTTATCTGTATCAACAGCCAAACAACCAGCATACATACATCAGTACGCACAAAATAACAGAATAACAACGACTCAACCCTAATCCGATGAATCCTGACCTAACCAGCATACAAACTCTGACCGACCCGACCTCAACCTGTTGCTCGCACACATCACGTGCCCATACCACATGAATACGTGCAATAAAATCCTAGAAGCTTCCAAAAATTAATGTGTTGGCCCATACAACGTTTAAATCCCAAGATTTTTGGGTTAATTTGTATATTTTGTACATATTTGGTATTTCCATTGGTTTTGGAGTAGAATTTTGTTTTTCCCAAATGGTATTGGTCTACCCATTTTCAATTCCTCTCAAGAAACGACAAAAATGGGTACAATCTATTAGCAAAAAGATTATCCTCCTTTTTGAATTTTGAATTCCACCAGGAAACTTCCAAAATTACCCCCAAAAGGACCATATTCCAACATCGGTTGAAGCCCAAAAATAAACCGTAGCTTATTCTCTATAAAAGATAGGTTTTAGGAGCAAAAAAAGGGTTCGGGGAGGGGGAAAATCCACAGAGCTCGTAGTTTTCCTTCTCAGTAAAAAAATTTCTTCTCCTTTCTTCTTTGTGAAAATTAGTCGGTTAATCTGAGGTTCTTAAGCTGATAACGCTGATTTTTTATGGTGGCAGATTTCGATGTCAGTTTGTGTTCCAGTTTGCTGCTCAAAAATAGTTAACACTCTGTTTCATTTATCTTTTGATTATTTCTCCTTTATCTCCCTATTTTGTAGTCGTATTAATGTTTATTATTGATATGGTATGCAAGGAATTATTTGTTGTAGGAAGGCTTATAAGCCATAGGACTTGCGTGTAACAAAACTTGCGATAATGTTGTCTATTTCGTTGGTTGCTTGATGGCTATGATTCATGGTTGAACGTGTCATATTTGTTTAAGACTGTTTTGTAGAGCTGCTCGTTCTAACTCAGTGTTAATTTCGAGTATAGAAGTAAACAGTGATTTTCTTCTATCAATTTTTTTCTTTGAAATAGGTATTACCGTGGTTATGTTGTTCCTTTCTTGTTCCGATTTGCTTTGACGTGTACTAGGTTCGAAGCTTTACATCTTCTTGCATTCAGCACAGCGTCAATATTCTGTTTAAAGTTATTTTTTTCTTTTTTTCCCTTATTTGTGTTGTTGTCTAAAATCAAATGGGATAAAATCGGCTTTGCATACCATATATGTAGCGAAGTGCCTAATTAAAATGCCTACTCTATGGGATACATTGTTATTTTCCCTTCTTCTACCATTTTAGTTTGTTACCAGGTTTCCTTTTTTGTATTTGTTTGTCAATGGCTATGATTCTTTATTAAAGTTTGCATTTTTGTCACACCCCACCTCTAAAAAAATTATTTGAAACCAATTTTCCAAGTCCATTTGTTCCGAACATATTTTCTTTAGGGTTTCTTTGATCGAATATGTTTTATTTTCTTCAAATGTTTGCTCGAAATTTTGTGGTTTTCTGATCATTTTTATCCCTTCTCATATATATATATTTATGTATAGGTTATTCATGTGCGGATGAATTGATATACTTACTGAATTTTTATGTGTGGGTGAGTTCCCTCTTGTCTCTAGTCTCGGTAAAATATTCATATAGATTCAAGAAAGTTTAAAACTGTTACTGCAAGACATTGGCGGAAATGGTGGACTCATCATATTCTAATACTTTTGCTTTATTTAAAATGTCAAGACTCTATATCGATCATAAATTTTTGGCACTGTTAGATTTTGGATTGATCAATTGCGTAAACTTCTCAAATTCTAAATAGAGTTGCGAACAGTGAATTGAATGTGATTTTAGACTTTATATATATGTATGTATGTATATATATATATATATATATATATATTGGAACCCTGCGAAGTTGGTCTTAAACATTGTTTCCATGCTAAAATCGATTTATATGTTTTCCTTATGTACTGATTACAATAGTATTTACCTGACTTTACTATGTTGTGTATGCATGTTTTACTTAGCATTTTCATATCTTAACTTATCGACTTTTATTTTATTATGGACCATCACGGTTTTTTTTATCTCTGGCTCTATTATATTATTTATCTATGTGGTATTTGGTATTCTGGATGCGTATTGGTCTCCTTTATTTCTCTCCCTGCATGTGAATCCGTTTTGGAGTTCGAATGGGCTCTTCCCCTTTGCGTATATTAATGGGCAATTGAAGCCCGCCATATCTATCAAGTCAATCTCGAAAGAAAATCCGCAAGGGATGATGCACATGGCATACAAGGAAGTCGAAGTAATTTGAATCTTATTGTTAAAGTAGCATAGAGACATAGAAAGTCTCATTTTCTTATTATTGCTTTACTTATCTTTATTCATTTTCTTTCTTATTTATTCATTCATTTGGGCCTCGAAGCCAAAGTTGTAAATTTAATACAAGTGGAGCGGATTTTAGGCCAACAGGCCTGAAATAATAGTTAGGACAGGTTATGGGCCAGGGCCTAACATTTAGATTAGGACACGTATAAGTGGGCCAAAAGCCCAATTAGATTAGGACAGGGTCTATTGATTTGGGCCCAATGGCCTAAGTCTTTATTTTCTCCCCTTCCCCTTTTACACGCTTTGTTATTAATTTGTTTAGACTTAGTTAAAATCCCTACTAAGTCGTCCAAATCTCTTTTACACAAGTATTTTAAAATTAATCACTTTCAACAATCAGTCTTTGAAGTTAGTCGAAAAATAATTTTCAAACAGTCCGGATAACCACAAGTTAGCAGACTTTTTAGGTGCCTTAAACCTTCCTAAAACATTAATAGGAACTGCTTACTCAGAATCTTTAAATTTTAAATGATTTTTCTATTTTGGATCATGTAAAGTATCTTATAAAGATTCTTAATTCCTTTTCAAAATTAAGTGGCGACTCTAAAAGTCAATATTTCCGCAAAACAATAGTAAATCTCTATGAATGTAGCATAGAAATGAAAGTTGTATATTAAAATTGTACAATACAATGTGTTGTTCCGTGTGAGAATCTATATATAGGCTTGTGTAGAACTTCTAGAATTGTCTACAAGTTTCCTAACTCAACTACCTTACACTCTTAGCCGCCAGCTCATTTAAACAATTAACTCACTTATAACCAAACTTAATATAACAGTGATCCAATGTCACAGTAAAATCTATGCACTACCATAGTAACTAACTAATTACTAATCTAACCAACTGAGTAATGACTTGTCTTTTCAACACTCCCTCTCAAGCTGAAGGGTGCAAAATATTGAGCATACCAACCTTTCTTAACAAATGAGAATTTGATCATGACCCAAGCTCTTAGCCAAAATGTTAGTTATAGGTTGTTGTGTAGGAACATACAAAGTTTGACTAGGCCATTTTTTATTTTGTCCCTGATAAAGTGACAGTCAATTTCTATATGCTTAGTTCTCGCAGGAGAGATAGGATTGGCAGCTAGTTGTATAGATGATTTGCTATCACTGAACAAGGTGATAGGCTTATGAACAAGCACATTCAACTCCAAACAAACCTTCTAGCTAAGTAAGTTCTGCAACAACTGTGGCCATGCTTCTATACTCTATCTCAGCTGAGCTTCTAAAAATTGTATATTATTTTTTTGACTTTCAGAATATTAAAGATCCATCAAATTACACTACATGTCTAGTGGCATGCCTTCTTATATTAGGACAGGCAACCCAATTTGAGTCACACCAACAAACTAAGTTAGTATTGGTCTGAGCTTTCAACCAAATACCTTGAACTACTGAATCTTTCAAATATCTAACCACCCTATATGGAGCCTCCAAATGAGACTCTTTAAGCATTTGCACAAACTGTCTCAGTGTGATCAGAACAACATAACTGATATCTAATTTGATTGTGATAGCATACAAAATTTTTTCAACTAATCTCTGATATGAAGTTGCATCTTTCAAAGTAACATCACCAGTAATACCTGTAGCTTTATTGTATTCTACTGATGTCAACTTAACATTGGATTCTAAGGGTGTGGAGCACCAGCAAGATAATTTCCTAAATTTAGTTCAAGAATATATTTTATTTGATTTAAAATAACTCCTTGTGTTGATCTCAAAAATTCAATCCCCAAAAACTATTTAAGCTCCCCCAAATCTTTGAGCTTAAACTGCCTATGCAGTGCTTCTTTGGCCTCATAAATCATAGCTTTAATATCTCAAGTGATGAGTAAATCATCCACATAAACTAAAACTATCACCATTCTCTCTGTCTTCTTCAAGGTAAACAAAGAACAATCATAAGTAGCTGGGTAGATCCTACAGTTATTAGTGCTGATATAAGTTTAATATTCCATTGTCAAGAGGATAGTTTAAGTCCATATAATGACTTAAGAAACCTACAGACCTTATGGTGTCCTTTCTATTGAAAAACTTCAGGCATCTTTATATATGCTTCTTCATCCAAATCTTCTTGTAGAAAGACATTGTAGACATCCATTTAGTACAAGCGTCATTTTTTTGAAACAGCAAGAGCAATAAAACATATGACAATTACCATCTTTGCTATAGGTAAAAATATGTCATGGTAATCTGGTCCTTCTTGTTGACCATGACATTTAGCTATCAATCTTGCTTTGAACCTATCAACCTCTTTATTTGCTTTATATTTAATCTTATACACTTATTTTAAACCAATGAAATTTTTGCCAGGGGTAAGTCAACTACCTTTCAAGTGTTGTTATTCACTAGTGCTTGAATCTATAGCTTCATAGCTTGATTTAACTTTCATTTTTAGCAGCTTGACTAAAAAACTATGGCTCACATAGCATTGATAGGCAGGAGTAGTATTGTTGTAATACAAGTAGTTAACAATAGGGTATCTGGTACCTCTTCTTTTCCCTGTTACTATATAGTCCTTCATCAAAATAGGTTGATTTAGCACTCGAGGTATTCTTCTAGGTGGACAAGATATAGACTCCACATTATTTGTGTGTGAAGACACTGATTCATATGATTGATCAACTAAATGTTCTATAAAATCAACTGGTGGAACAAGTACCGATGTATCTTGATATGACTCTTCTACAGTCAAGGTGAGATCATTATCAACATTTGCTGAAATAACTAAGTCTTTATCATCACTATTATCTATATATGGCTGAACTAAATCTAGGGAAAGATGCTGACTTCTTTTCTTGGCAAATGGAAAAACATATTCTTAGAATACGACATCTCTATTGACATAAAGCTTGTTAGATTTCAAGTCCAATAATTATTATTCTTTCTGTGTAGTAGAATATCCTATCAACGCTACAGGTCTAGCTCCCTCAGAAACCTTATCACCCTTAGAAAATGCTGCAGCATAACATAAGTAACCAATACCCTTAGATGTGCCAGGAAAGGTAGTTTAGAAAATAATTCTTCATAAGGACTCTTACATTAATAGAAGATGATGGTAGTCTGTTCATCAGGTAGACATAATCTTGAAACTGAACCCCAAAATTTGATAGGTATTTGTGATTAAAAATTGATAACTCTAGATATATTCAAGATTCATCTATGTTTTCTTTCTACTACACCATTTTGCTATGGTGTATAAAGACAACTGCTTAGATGTAATATATCTAAAGACTTAAACAAAGTATTACACTGAGTGTTAAAGAACTCGATCTCATTATTAGTTCTTATGGTCTTCGCACCAGTTTAAAATTGAGTCTTTATCATTAATAGAAGACCTTTAAGAGACATAATGGTTTCAAATTTAAGCTGTAATAAATGGATTCAAGTATATCTACTATAATCATCCATAATTATCAAGAATAGAGTTTCTTATCAAAAGTTGAGGCTTTTTAAGGTTCCCAAAGATCTATATGTACAACATCAAAGTATACAGTTGACTTAGTTTCACTAATAAAAAATGACAATAAGATTTATTTAGCTAGTGGACAAACATGATAATTATTCAGAAATTTATTATCCTTACTATGAATTAAAAGATCTAGTGATCTCAATACTTGTGCAGATGGATGTCCAAGTCTTTTATGTCATAAGTTGCTATCATGCACAGTTAAACCTGCTACAACCTTTCTTGACCTTCAAGTTCATTCTTCATTTTGAACTCATTCTGAGGATGTATGAGCCCCCTCTTTCTCCAAAAATCTCCTTCATTCTATCACCGTAGAGATCCTAAAATACATATAAGTCAGGATAGAAGAATACAAAGCAAGACAACTGTCTAGTAATCTTAAAAACTGATAACAGATTCAGTTTAAAATCAGATACAAATAATATATTCTTCACAGTTTCATCTTGGAAACCAATGCTCTCTAATATGTGATATATCAGCCTTTGATCTATTTGGGAGGTTCACTTATCTATTCCTATTTTAACTACTTTATTCCTTGTGAATACATTTTTTATTTGTTGCAATGTGATGAGTAGCACCAAAATTTACTATCCACTCTTGTGACTCAATACAAGAGAATAAACAAGTGGTTATACCTGACATGTTAACTTGTTTTATATCTTATTGATCTTTGTGCAAAAGCTCCATAATCTGCTTGTATTTTCCATTAGTGAACCCTTGTTCTTTAGCTAATATTGCATCATTAACCTCTTTGTGTCCTCTATGACTAGCTGAAGCAATTTAACTTGCATCTCCTCCAAGAATCTAACCATTAAAACTATTAGATGGAAGTTGAGTATTAACTTGACATGCATATTGGTTTCCATGGTACCCATGGCTATTGGATTTCCCAGAATCCTGGTGATTATTTCCACCAGTATGATTATAATACATAAATCCTTTTTAACTTTCAGTGTTGTAATTTTCTCTCCTTCTTTATTTTAAGTCAGTAGGATAACCTATCAGCTTGTAACAATTCTTTCTTGTGTGGCTAGTGGAATGACAATAGTCATACTTCTTCCCTTTTTAATTTTGATTTGTATGACTTGTAGCTGAGCTTCTGTTGACCTGCATTGTGATAGGAACTAGTATTTTACTTGTGACATATGCAGAAGCTAGTTGTGAATTTCATCTTCTGCTATCATAGCATTGGCTTGATTAAGAGTAGGTGTTACTCTCTTTAATAAAATTTGTCTTCTAGCTTGATCATAAAAATCATTCAAACCGTCCAAAAATTGTATCAATCTCAACTGACATAGATGATCTGCATAGTCCTTAGACCTTGGACAATCACATGATGAAGCAGGGATCACTACAACATACTCATTCCACAAACTCTTCAACTTAGTGAAGTAAGTAGCTACTGTATCAGCTCCTTGTGATAATGTATTGATTTCTCTTTGTAGTTGATAGAGCCTCATAGGATTTTCTTTGTCAAATCTTTCCTTTAAATCATCCAATACTTTACAAGCATTTGTTGCAATATACAATTCCACTTAGCAACTCTGCACTAACTGAACTCATCAACCATGAAAATATGATTGAATTACAAGTCTCCTATTGCTCCTGTAACACTTCTCCGTACATTTCTCTACTACTTGCACCAGTTACAAATCCAAATTTTTTTTTCAAATAATGCAATTCTCATTGATCAAGTCCATACTGTATAATTCTCTGATCCAACAAGCTTGATTGGAATTAAGGTAGCTCTAGATATATCTGATGCTTCTATGAACAAAGGAACACTTGAATTGATTTTTGGTTCCATTGTAAGCTTCACTACAACGATTTCAGAAAGGGGGGAAATTGAATCGAAGCAAAAATTTTAACTGATTAGAGATCTACTCCCACTACAATTGAGATTTAAACTCTATCAATCTACTCCTCTTAAGCATCCATGAAAGATGCTCTGATATCATGCGAAAAAACAACCATGTCTAGAAAAGAGGAAGAATGACAGTACAAGCTCCATGAACAGAGCAGAGAAATCAAAGTTGTATATTAAAACTGTAGAATACAATGCGTCGTTCCGACTAAGTATCTATATATAGACTTGTGTACAACTTCTAAAATCATCTAGAAATTTCCTAGCTCAATTACTTTACACTCTTAGCTGCCAACTCATTTAAACAACTAACTTACTTATAACCAACTCAATGTAACAGTGATCCAATATAACACTAAAATCTATACACTATCATAGTAACTAACTTATTACTGATCTAACCAACTGAGTAATGAATGATTTGTCCAACAACTTTGATACAGAGAGAACATATACACCAAACATATAATAAATTGATACACTAATACATAGAGAATTGATACATTAAACTATTGCTACGTTCGATAATTAGTCAAGAGATATCACGATGATTAGCAACTAGGGTTCAAAGTACAATATTTCTGAAATGTCCTCTTTTTCTTTCATTTAGTTGAGGTTGTATAAGTAAGTTCATAAATCGTGGTAAGAAAATTTTAGGCATTAATTAGTAGATTAGCTTATTTCCCTATTTAATTTTGATCCAATAATTTATAGGGATATAGCTACGAAAATATCTGAACTTTAACCAAATTTTCAGTGGAGCATATTGAACTTTGCAGGGGTCCTATTACCCCCCTATACTTCCTAATTTTATTTTTTTTTGTAACTCCACCCCCCCCCCCCCCCCCCCCCCCCCGAACTTTTTTAAAGTGGAATTAATCCCCCCACCCCCAAAATGTATAAAAAGTTTTTTAGGTGAGATGTGTGGTGCACGTGCTTTGTCTTCTCCATTTTATCACTTTTCAATATCTTTTCACCATTTCAATCATATTAAAGATTCCACAACTCAAATTCATCCTACAAATCAAATTCCAAATAATTTCATTGAGTCAATTTCAAATTCCAAGTCCATTCTTATCACACAAGTTTTCAAATTTAATTTCTAGTTTCGAACTTTGAATTTCATTGAGTTTAATCAAAAAATTTCTTGCACATTAATTTTCTTGCACATTGAATTTATATGAATTCACTTGAATTCCAGTTTATGTATAAAAAAACATACATTGAATTTTCAATGAAAGAATGGAATCTTTCATTAATTTTCTTCATCCGGGTCCGCAAAAGTTTTCAAATTCCATTTTCAAATTACGCCAACTCAATTGAATCTTCCATTGAGTTTCAAATTCCAAGTCCATTCCAACTCAAATTTCTTGAAAACTTTCTTCAACAAACTTTCTTAAACTCAAAACCCCAAACTTTCTTCCATTGAGTTTCCAGTTTCGATGATGGAATCTTCAAGAATGAAAATTGAAAGAGAACGAAATGGACTGCAACAAAGAGGAAGAAGAAACCGAAACTCAAGAAGAAAGAAGAAAGGAGAAAAAGAATGAAAAACTTTAAATAAATAAAAATATAAAACTTATGAAAAATTTTAAATAAATAAAAATATAAAACTTTAAATAATTATAAAATTAAGGGGTTGTTTGGCGAAAAAAAAGAGTTTAAAACGTTTTAGCACTGTTCACGCGCTCAATGCGCGTGACTAACACGGAATGTGTCAAGTGGCAGATATATGCCATTAAAATACGGAAAAAAAAGTCTGGGGGTAATAGGACCCCCGCAAAGTTCAGTATGTTCAATTGGTAATCCGATCAAACTCCAGGTATTTTCGTGGGTATTATCCCTAATTTATATCATGTACTTTCATTTCTTTTTCTTCCTGATAATTCAAATGTCAACTTAATTTTTCTCGATAACGATCTCAACTTAATTTTTTTAAATTACTTATATTTGATAACATAAATCAGAGCTAACTTGTTGTGTACCTAATCAGTCATTAGTACTATTTATGAAAATAAGTTCAATTAAGAAAATAAAAGTTGAACTTGGAGTTAAAAAATTGTAAAAACAACAAAAACCTGTTTTTCCTTTTCAGAAAAAAATTTCGAAATTATTTTTCAAATTTTCATGACCAAACACCACAATTTCCAACTCCAAAAAATTTTTTCAAAAAAAAGGGAAAAATTTTCATGGTCAAACGGGCCCTTAAATTATTATACGTACTTGTAAAATTATGAATTTGTATGTATAACACTTAACTCGGCTGAACCCAATGTGTCCTCCGTTCACCCCTAGCCACACTTTTAGCGACTACCGATTCCTCAAATAAATAGCTAAAGGGTCCCCCAACCACTTTCAAACAACTGTATATGTTTGTATATATATTGTCAGGAGGAGCGGGGTGGAGAGGAGCTCCTTTTCATTTTTGGTTCAAAATATATTCAGGGGCATGTCTTTTGACTATATGTTTGGTTTCATATAATGATGTAATGGTCTTTTTTTTTTCTTTTTTGGCGTTACGTGTTGGTTTTGCATTGAGCAATAATTCTCTGACAAATAAATCTTTGATGGAATCTCGAAGCCAATTAGTCACTTCAATTAATCATCAATAGTCCCCCTAGTTTGAACACTTTCGTTGCTTGTCCTTTAGATGCCCTCTTCAAATGTATGAGAATGGACAATTCCGTTATATTTTGTGTTCCGTGCATTCATCTAGATTCCTTCTTTTTGGCCTAAGGTGGGTGGAAATCTTTTCCTAGAGCTTTATGGGACAAGGAAATAATTGCACAAGATACAGTAAATCAGTAACATTTTCTCTAAATTGGCTCACCCAAACTACTTTTTTACTTGGATCTCGAGAAAATAAATGAAATAAAAATATAGTGTAAATCGAACAAATGAACACAAAGTAATGATCATTTATGGGTAGTTTGGTAGGATGTATTGGAAAATCTAATGCATGTATTATTCTTGTGTATTAATAATATCTTATTTGGTACATTTTTTAATCTGTGTATAACTAATGCTTGCATTAATTACATATTCTATTGAGTATTAAACAATGTATTACTAATACCATCATTTTTCTATGTATTACTAATACAAAAAGTTTTAATACATGTATTAACTTATTAAAAGACAAAATTACCCCTCAAATCCTACTAAAAAAAAATTCCAAATCATTTTTCATCATACTTAACAGTGCTTGGCATATTATCCTCTCCATTTTAAAGCCCATTGTGAGCTTCATCAGGTTTCATCGTGGCCTGGTGGGTTTTACCGTGACTGACACTATCATCACCAAGATGTCCCTCGGCTTCACTGAGGATGATGCAAAGAACTCTCGATTTGTCAAGAGGCATAAGAATTGAATCTCGTCATCCTTAAACGTGTTGCTGAATGGAGGCTACCTTGACAACCCTTTCTTCTTTTGTACTACTTTTTTTATGGCTATCGAAGACAAATTTTGAATTGCATAAAATATCTCCTGAATAATTAGTGGAGAAACTCATGTTACTGGAAGCTGTTATTTAACTGAAAGCTGTGTTTTCTGTTATGACTAATCTAAAAATTTACCTCACAAAAAAAAAAATTGAGAAAAGAAGATTTGAGTTTGAAGTTTTGGATTTATTTAAGGAATTGGTGGAGGGATTGAATATTGAAGGTCCCAATTTTGTTGATCTAGCTTTAATAAAAGAAAAATAGACAAAGAAAGTGTAAAGGATATTTTTGTCAACAAATATTTTTTTATAAAAATTATACAATATATATTATTTTTAATACATCAAATCAAACAGTATATAAAAGATAATGCCAACATAACTAGTGCAATCACAACTAATACCAACATTATTAATGCAAGCTTACCAATACACTTTATTCAATATTATTGTTGTACACTCTACCAAATCGATACCTTAAAGTTTGAATACTAACTTATCTTTTCTAGTCTGAGATCCACTTGCATGAGTTTTACCATGAATAGTAGTTTCACATTTAAAAACAAATTAAACAATAAGGATTGACATAAGTTAAGAGTGACGTAATTTTTAATAGTCTATGTTACTAGAATCTTGCAAAATGACCATAGTGTTCGCGGCGAATCTTTTGAAAATGTATTAGTTTTTGGAGGATCTAACGATTACTTTAAAGGACTTGAGTAACACAACTAATATAATCAAATCCTAGTAGAAATAACACTAGGTGATTTCTTTCAATCTGTCTTAGCCTTGATGGACAGAGTTACGTGATACCTAATGCTGATGAGAGGTGGCAGATATCCCATGAAGTTAGTCAAAATGATTCGTAAGATGTCCAGATACCACGATTATAAAAGATAATAGGTACATAGTAATGTATATAATGGACCTGAACAGAATGCAATGACTACAGAAAATTCACATGATAACTGGAATCAATTTTTAATGAATATATAAAAAGTTAAAAAGGTGGGGTAGTTAGGAAGGATGAAGAGAGAAAAATCAAAGATTATTGAAAAAGGGTGGAGAGCTAGAGCCAAAGACCAAGAAGATCACGAGTCAAATGGAAAGAGGGGATAGAGGGGAAGGGGATGTCAGTTTTGCTTTTGGTTGGCAATGAAGAAACCAAAACAACAGTGAGTCATTGTATTAAAGGGATGGGCCATTGGTAATGTTTTAAATGCTTTCGGCTAAGAATGAAAATCAGAGCAGAAAGAGAGGGGAGTACATTCAAAGTGCAGTGAATGCAGCAATGAAACAGAAGCTGCAGTAAGTACTACCGTCTACACGGCATCTATGGACTTCTATTTGACTCACCTTTGACTTGTATTTGTATGTAGCAACTAGTATACTAATTAACACTGAATGAGCTGGATACATACAATAATAATAATGATAATGATAATGATAATGATAATAATAATAATGGATGGATGGATATCTTAGAGGGACAACGTTATCTCAATCTCTAATTGCAACTCTTTTGACCTATTAAACTACTCTAGTAGCTAACTAGTGCCCTATAATAGAGACGGCAGTGACATAGGAAATATTTTATTTTTTAATAAATGGTATCGAGTACTCTATATTTTAATTTATGTGATATCATTTGACTTGATATAAAATTAAAAAAAGAAAGATGTTTTTTTCTTTTTGATAAAATACTATGGTTTAAAGTAACCTTAGACATTTGTTTTGGCTATTGAAAGGAATAGAAACCGAACATTCCACGTGGGTGATTCAAGAAACGATACGCGTCAAGAGGAACAGATCAAATGTGAGTCAGCAGAGCAGGAATGATAGAGGGCATTGTCCTTGAAACGCGTGACGGTGAGGGTGCTCTTATTCACAGAAGATTCGAAGTTATGGTCCTAGAATTCGATAGCACATCTTTGAGCATAGTCGATTCCTAAAACATGAACCAGGAACCAGGCGGTGACCGATCAAGAAAAGATCAAGGGTCTAGTCGTGGTGGGAAAGTTTGTTATCTCCGCCAATCATTACATAATTAAAACATGTACAGTTACTGGACTTTATGGGTACTGAATTCGTGGATACTGTTCTCTAGAGTTTAGCTATAAATAGCGTTTTCCTTTCATGTTAGGGGCATC
The DNA here is from genome assembly GCF_002878395.1 of Capsicum annuum. Lineage (NCBI taxonomy): Eukaryota > Viridiplantae > Streptophyta > Magnoliopsida > Solanales > Solanaceae > Capsicum > Capsicum annuum. Next base: position 83,905,330 of record NC_061112.1, read on the forward strand.
TGATTTTGCAAAAAGACACTAGTATTATATTCATACTTTGTATTCTCAAGTTCCACAGTTGCAAAACATAATAACCTCAAAGTTTTTTCGATGTCATTTCTAGTCATCAGCGCCAGAATTCTGAATTTACTCGTCTTACTATTTCAGTATTGTTGCTCGATTCCTCAATAATAACATCTTTATGATGTGGTACAATTTTATCGCAATTTCATTATTCGGTCTTTTCAATTCGTGTATTCTTAAATCATGTAGATAAGTTTAACTATATCAATTTACATGTAAATAATATAATTATGAATCATTTTATTAAAGGAAAAATATAGAATTTAAGAACCGTTTGATATGTGGATAAGGTGAAATTTTTGAGGATAAAATTTATAATTTGTTTGGTTGAAGATATAAATTTAGCTCGGAATAAATTGATAGCTTCAGCCACTATATATTTAATTCTAATTAATTTTAATCGTGAATATCTCACCTTATCCCATCCAACTTAGCATTATTTTATCCACATTCCATGTAGGATAAATTAATCCCATGACTAAAATTTTGGAATAACTTTGTCCTAGAACCAAATGATCTCTTTAAGTTTAGTTATTTATAATTATAAAAATATAAATTTATTTTTTTTGGGAATGTACTAAAATAAAATGTTGGAACGAAGGGAAAACATTTAAAGGAGCGCACTCACGGACAAATCATTAATGACAATGGGTGTGTTTGGTACGAAGGAAAATGTTTTCCTAGAAAATGTTTTCTTGGAAAACAAGTTGATTTCTTACTCGTTTTTCTATGTTTGGTTGGTGGATAGAAAATATTTTTC
>NC_061112.1:83909152-83915522 GCF_002878395.1 Capsicum annuum
GACTGTATTGTAAATAATTTGATTTTTAATGTTTGTATTCTTATGGTGGTTGGTTGATTGTCTATTAAATGATTGGTGGACTGTATTGTAAATAATTTGATTTGATTTTTAATGTTTCTAAATGATTGGTGGACTGTATTATAAATAATTTAATTTTTAATGTTTGTATTTTGAAAATTTTCAATATTTTTTTAAAAAAATTATCAAAAAAAACGACCACATGTGATCAGTTTTTCTGAAATGTTTTACAAAAAACCGATCACATGTGGTAGGTTTTTATAAAATTAATTAATTTTTTAAAAAATTGACCACTTGTGGTCGGTTTATTTTGATTCTTTTTTATTTTTAAAAGTATTTTTTCCTATTTTAATAAAATAATAATAAATTTTAAATATATATATATATATATATATATATATATATATATATATATATATATATATTTTAAAAAACCGACCACACGTGGTCAGTTTTTAAAAAGCCATCACAGTTTTACCGATCACACACTTTGGTCGATTTTGTAGTCAGAAATGTGGTCGGTTTTTCTCCTTTTTTTAGTAGTGTTGTAAGCCAGAGATTTTATCAATCACATTTTGACCGTAATTTTGTTGTTCAACGCGGTTTTGCGCTAATAGGCTATGCGCGTGCCTGGTATTTATGAGAGCTCTAGAGACTAAGGCCAAAAGTCTCATAGGAACGACCTCAGTTCACTTCTCATTTAGGTGAATTCATCAAGTGTACACTGCTTTAAATACACCATCCATAAGGACTACGAATTCATTAAGAGTTTATAACGCATCCCTCAATTTTAGTAGCAGTTCAAGCACTGTCAATAAGTGCGCAGAGTCAATATCGACTTGTTACTACCCATATGAACCTACTTCATGGGATCTCCAATCACATAGGTTGGGTTACCATCTCTATTGACAATCATATTGACCTTAATCACATCTTTTTATGGTTTGAAGAATTAAATTTCTTCCCACAATTTTAGTCAGTGAATCGACCGAATTCAATTCTGACTTCATATAATTAATGAATTTTATTTCATCTCTCAGCAATTGCTTAATAACATCATGCCTCAATTTCATATGTCTACTCTTACAATTATAAGACTTATTCTTCGCAATAGCAATTGCGGCTTGACAATCACAGTGTATATACATAAGAGGCCCCAAATCATCCTTTTTAAGGAGATATGAGGCGACAGATCATCCTTTTTAAAAGGGATATTTGCTAAGAAATTTCTTAGACATTTAGCCTCAGTACCAGCTAACTCCAGAGCCACAAACTCTGATTTCATAGTTGATCTAGCAATGATCGTCTGCTTAGCTGATCTCTATGATACTGCACCACCACCAAGAGTGAACACATAACCACTAGTAGATTTTGTTTCATCTGAATCAAATATCCAGTTTGCATTACAATATCCTTCTAAAGTAGAAGAAAACCCACTATACAAGATACCATCATTCATGATTCCTTTTAAACATTTCATTAATCTCATTAATGCAGATCAATGCTCATTATTGGGATTATAAGTATATCTACTCAGTCTACACACAACATAGGTTATATCTGACCTAGTAAAATTTACTAAATACATCAAACTCCCAATAATATGTGCATATTTGGACTGAGCTATTGGGTTATCATTATTCTTTTTAATTTAGAATTAGCATCATAAGGAGTGGCTATAGGAGTTACTTCCCAACATTCAAATTTTTTAGTAAGTCTTTTCACATAATGTTCTTGTGACAACATTATACCATCTTTACTCCTTATAAATTTAATTCCTAATATTATATTCACTTCACACAGATCTTTCATATCAATATTAGTGGACAAAAGTAATTTAGTACGTTCCACAATATTTAAACATGTACCAAATATAAGCATGTCATCAACATATAAGCAAACTATCACATAATCATTGTCTACCACTTTTGTATAAACACATTTATCCACCTCAACAGAAGAAAAAACGTCTTTTATTAAAACTTAATCAAATTTCTCATGTCATTGTTTAGGAGCTTGTTTAAGGCCATAAAGAGATTTGATTAATTTACAAACTTTATTTTCTTATCCAGAAATTACATATCCTTCAGGTTGAACCATATAAATTTCTTCTTCTAAATCGCCATTTAAGAAAGTTATTTTTACATCCATTTGATGGATAAAAAGCTTATGAATTGATGCTAGAGCAATTAATATTCGAATAGAAGAAATTCTTGTTACTGGTGCAAATGTATCAAAACAATCAATATTTTACTTTTGAGAAAATTCTTTAGCTATTAACCGGGCTTTATATTTATCTATAGATCCATCCGGATTAAATTTTTTTTTGAAAATCCATTTACAACCAATCAATTTTGCACCAGGAGGTAAATCAGTTAAAACCCATGTATTACTTTTTATAATTGAATCAAGTTCAATTTTTATTGCCTCTTTTCAAAATTTAGCATTAGAAGAAGATACAACTTCAAAATAATTTGATGGTTCATTATCAACAAGAAAAGTTTGAAAATCATTTTCATAAGAAAAATATTCTTTTCTATGCCTTTTACTCCTTCTCAGTTCCTCAATATTAGAGGTAGATTCATTTTATCTTTCAACAGATGCATGAGAGATTTTATCACATAGTGGAAAAATATGTTCAAAGAATTTAGCATTCTTTGTCTCAATTATAGTATTATTATCAAGTACATCACTTTTTAATACAAGAAATCTATATGCAGCACTATGTTCGGCATATTCAATAAGCATGCAATCGGTAGTTTTAGAATCTATTTTTCTCTTTTTAGGTTCAGAAAGAAGAATTTTAGCAAGACAACCCCACACTTTTAAATATTTTCAAATTAGGTTTAGAACCTTCCACAATTCATAAGGAGTTTTTCCAGTTCTTTTATGAGAAATTCTATTTTATAAATGACACACAGATTATCAGGTGCATTAGAGCTAATTAACATAGAATTCATCATTTCTTTCAATGTCTTATTTTTTCTTTCAGCTACACCATTTGAATCAGGAGAATAAGGCAGAATTACTTCATGAATAATATATTCTTTTTCAGAAAAAGCATTTAAAGATACATATTCTCCACCTCTATCAGATCTAATTCTCTTGATTTTTCTACTAAGTTGATTTTCAACTTCAGTTTTATAAGATACAAAAGCATCAAATGCGTCATCTTTATTTCTAAGCAAATACAACTTAATAAATCTAGAGAAATCATCAATAAAAGTCACATAATATCTTTTTCGACCTCTAGTCATAGTTTGTTTTAAATCACCCAAATCAGTGTGAATCAAAGATAATAATTCAGTTTCTCTATTAACTGAAAAACATGTCTTTTTAGTAATTTTAGCTTCAACACATATTTTACATTTATCAAAATTACTTGAATTTAAATCAGATATTAAACCAAGTGATTGCATATTCTTTATATAAAAAAAATTAACATATCCTAATCTAGTATGCCATAAAGAAATAGAATCAGTCAAATACACGAAGTAGAAATATTTTTTGAAATATCATTACGAGTACTAATCATATTTAATTCATGATTACGACGTCCATTTCCAATAAGAATATTACTTTTAGTTAGTATGACCTCATTATTTTCAAATATAACCTTTATTCCAACTTTTTCTAATAATGCCACAGAAATCAAATTAATTATGATATTAGGAACATGTAGCATATTACTCAATGCCAAAATTTTACCAGATGTGAGTTTGAGAAGAACTTTGCCTTTTTCAAGAACTTGAATAGTTCTCGAGGTCCCAAGACAAACAATTTCTTCTTCTTTCTCAACGTGGGTATATGATACAAAATTATTTTTATTTATACAGATGTGCTTAGTAGCACCAGAATCTACCACCCAATTTCTCATATTGGTCTCAATATTCATTTCTGAAATGACCGCAATAATTATATTATCCATTTCAGTCAAATTTATTTCGACTTAGCGGAATTGTCATTTCTTTCACATATTCTTTTGAATTGAGGTGCATTGTTTATAAAGATTTTATTATTAGCATTCGGCATGTAACCAAGTTTATTTTCATACCTCTATTCTGCAGTACCTGTAGTACCATAATCTTCTGACAAACTGACTGAAATAGAAGCAGCTAGAGCAACACCAACATCAATATTATCAATGGTCTTAGGACCAATATTATATGCCCTAGTTTCTTAGATTGTTGGGGAACAATGATAAAACAATAATAACAATATTATTTAACTGTTGACAAAATAAAATATAACAATAATAATATTAGCAATACAACAGTGTATGATAATATTACTACTTCAATAATAATATTATAATCAATATAATAACTATAACAATAATATAATTACTTTTTAATAAGTTAATAATACTGAATATTAATAAATATTATAACGATATGATTTTAAGTGATATATTAATTATACTTTAAGTCGTGCTAGACACTGTCCTAAGAAACAATTTCAGCAGTGTGAAATGTTTCCCCTGGAATAAACAAACACTTTCCTGATTAATTAAAAGATATTTTGAGTTAAATAAATCTTTCCTAATTAACCAAAGGATACACAAATCAACAAAATTATTAATACAAATATCACCAAGTTAAACACGAAGAATATTTAATATGTGAAACAAAATAAAATGAAAGGCAGTAATGAAACAAGGTTATAGGGAAAGATGAGAAAATGGAATTTTTGTTATCTTTTGCATTGAGATGAGGGGCTATTTATAGTACGAAGAACGAGTAATATTTAGACAAGTCTCGAGACACTTGTCTTCAAAATCTCATGCAAAAGCTATAGTTTTGACAAATGTAAAACTTGTCTAACACATTACTTGATTTCTAAGTAAATACACATTTTAAATTAATTTTCATAAATTATTTTGAAATAAAATAATTTTTCCTACAGTAAGTCCTTCCTATGATGGACAGAGCTCAAAAGAATTTCATCAAGAGAACTACTGACATTAAACAAGAGATGCATCTTGTTAGTTGGAAAGTTGTTACCCAAGGTCAAGGAGATCGAGTGGATTGGGAATCCATAGAGCTTGTGTGAAAAATGCTATTGTATATGCCTACAAATCTGTCCGGGAGACTTATGAGGAATCCCAACTCCTCATACATAAAAACCGTGATTGATAAGAACAACAGAGGTAACATGTGTCATAACTTTTCACCTCAATGTTTTTTTTTAATAAACAAACTGGCATTAAAATCATTTTAAGTAGTCCCTGCACATTAAAAAGCCAATAAAAGAATACTTAAGTCATGCCATTTTATAAAAATGGTTAGCCACTGTTCATTCAGTCCATTTTTATTTGTCAAATATTCCTAAAAAAAAATATACATTTTTATTTGTTCAACTTGAAAAATCAATAAATAATTTATATATATATATATATATATATTATACTTTATTAAATAGTATTATTCATTTTTCAACATTACAACGACTTATAATAGTGAAGATAACATAGTAAAATTTATCATTTAATTATGTTTTTTAAAGATATATCAAGTCAAACATAAACGTGGAGATTGGAGTAGAAATCACTCGGGCTAAACTCATTTCATTGGAGGCGTGCAACCCAATATAGGGGTGTCAAGTGGGTCGGGCCGAGCCAACCCGCAACCAGCCCGTTAAAATTAATCGGGTTGTGGGGCGGGCCGGGTTGAGGTTAAGTGGGCCGGTCCGATCCGGGCTCAGCAGTAAAAATTTCGAAAACTATCCTAACTCGGTCCACTTAACCCAACCCAGTCAAACTCACCTAAACCCGGTCAAACCCGATTAAAAATTCGGTCAAACCCGATCAAAAATTAAAAAAAAAAACTTTTTTCAATATACACAATATATACCCACCTATATACATTTTAAATACGTTAAACAATATCTATACATTATATATATAGTATATACTACATTAGAATTTTAAAAATATATACACATATACACAATTACACATATATACGCACCATTCAATATATACGACTAGACGTACTACTTTAAATAAACATATACTACAACATATATATACTACAATATATATAAGTATATATATATTATAGAGTTATATACATATGTATACATTAAATATACACTTCTATAAAAGATATATACACAAATATACTCACCACTCAATATATATGTACTACTTTAAGTAAAATATATACTAAAATATATGTATATACTACAATATATATATAGTTATATACTAATTTATAAAGCATATACGCATGTATACATTAAATATGCACGTCTATAGAAGATATATACACAAATATACGCACCACTCAATATATATGTACTACTTTAAGTAAAACATATACTACAATATATGTATATACTACAATATATA